>NW_003298926.1:16914-91080 GCF_000151645.1 Tuber melanosporum
CCAGAATCGAAGGGATTTGCCCACTTCGCGAAAAGTTGCCATTTTCCTATGGCTGTCAATGTCCATAAGTACTGTCACTGTATGGGTTATAGGACCCATTGCGCTTGGATTGCCATCTGCTATGTACACTTGTCTCGCTTTCTTCGCCTTTTTAGTGTGGAGTCCGTATTTGTCCCAAATATCTTTGTTTCTGAAATCTTTAGTCACTCAGGAGTCGAGCATTGCATATATCGTTGTTACTTTCTTGTTTCTCGCTGTGTATCTTTGTCTTGATGATCACATGATCTCCATCTTCTTCTCCTCTTTAGGTATGTAGTGTGGTCTAGTAGTTCGCTAAGTAGATGTGTTTTCCAAGTCAATATCTTGGGTCTCCCAGACCACCATTTACAGGGGACCCTCATCTTTTTCCGCCGATAAGTCCTCGCTCATCATCTCGTGGATGTTGGTTTTCTTCTGGAATTGGAAATGATTGTTTCCAGTTGCCTTAGTTCCTTGGTATCCGTTGTCTGGTCGGCTTCAGCATTCCCTTATCCAATGTCCTGCCTTCCTGCATCTCAGGCAGAGTTTTCCATTCATCCTCATAGCGTATTCTTCCTTGAATAGGTTCATAGCTAGTCCTGATCTTGCTCTGTCCAATTCCATTGGTTGGCCTTGTGGTAACGTTCCACTCTCACTTTGCATTGCTTGTAGTTGGAAGGTTCTATCCACATTTCTGGATGATTGGGCCACCATGTGTGCTATAGTATTTTCTGAGTTGTTTCGAACCATGTTTTGTTTGCTTTCCTTATCAATCGCCCATCTTGCAAATCCCTCGGCTGTTGTGTAGCACGAGTCGGAGATTCCCCATGCCTCTTGCAGTCTCTCAATACAGCTTCATGGGAGCAGGATGTAGAGAGTAGAATCATCAAACTTTGCCTCATATTCCAATAGTTGGCATTCATTCCAATATGCCAAAAAGGTCTGTTTTCCTTGTTGGAGTTTCTCCCGCTTCCATCTTGCTGTCTCCTTAGTGTTGGGATCTCCGAATTGTTCAAAGAGTGTCGCCTTGAATTCCTCGTACATGACCCATTCCCTCTACTTCCTTCCATCTTGCAAAGGCATGATCCATTGTCCTGCAAGTCCTCCGAGTAGAGATTACACATAGGGAATCTTGATCTCATCGTGGTGTTCTCCATATCCCTTAACGGCAAAATACCCTTCACCTTGGGCCAGGAATATCGGTAGCTTATCATCGGCTCCTTCATACAAGTCGGGCTCTTTTGCTTTCGGTCATTGGATATTTCCTTGTCCTGTGTTTCATGTTGCTACCAGAAATGCCTAAATCAGATTCTCAATCATTCCAAGTATGCTAGTGCCTGGTGCCGGGGTGGCCCAGGTGCTGCTGATCCTGACATTCTCCCGGGTCGTGGGGTTCCTGCAGCAGAGCTATTAACAGGTGATCCTTTCTCTGGGGTTACTAGCCTTGCTGCCCTTGAGGGCTCTGCTGAAACGTAATCTAGGGTGTCACTAAATCCTCCTAAGTTAAGGTTTTGATTGTCGATGTCGATATCTCCTTCCCTATCTGGGTTGAAGGATGCTGTCGTGTATCGTTTGGCGTTGCACTAGGTGACGCTTTGTAATATAATGATTTCTCCTCGGATAGTTAGTTCTTGGCGATGGGGAGTGATATTTCTCTTCTTTTTCTGTTTCTTTCCTTAGCCTTATGATAGCACTAAGCCTCTGCCAACCTTACCGCTCGTACAAGACCTTTATCGTCAGTCGGGAATGCCTATGGTATGCTTTCTCTAACTCTTTTCATGAAGAGTTTTCCTTGGTGTAACGATAATGTTGCAATAAAGATAAAGATCGTAACGGTATTTTATATTCATTAAAGTAATATGTAGGAAAAGTACTTAGAATTCATTCTAATTTTATTTATACTACTACTGCAAACACAGGCATACCACTAGTCTCCCCCGTGCCCCATAAATCAAACTATCTAAAATACCCTACTGCAGACCATTCCGCCTCGCACTCACTCCCCCTAAATATAAATCCAAAAATCACTACCTAAGTGGGCTCATGGGTACTCGCAGCCACTAGCTCTGTCCCACATTACCAAGTCTTCCCACCTCGCTACCCAGCCACCATCTCATACCCTCACCGCTATTCGCCCCTAACACAATTTGACCCACATCCTCAACGAAGAAAGCATACAGTCTGTCCCAACATTCCTCCATTCTATTGTAATGCAACCCAAGATCCAAGTAACCTCCCGTCAACGTCAACACACAAAAGGGGCAGCAAGATTCCTTCAGCAACCTGTTCACCTTAGCCCACCTCCAGACCACCCCTGTCCATGTTGCCAAGTTCAGTTCATCCCACTGTAGATGCTGAGAATGACAAAATCGATCATGACTTATCCGTAAACACCGGGGGCGTTTCTCGAAGTGTTCCATGAAGGTGGCACATTTCTTGGTTGCCGCAGCGGAAATGGTGGTACCACAACATGGACACTCGTACCGCCATTGGTCAGGTACAAAGAACCACTGCTTCAGCAGTGTCCCTTCGCCTGCCAAAACGTATCCACTACTGCCATGTCTCTTCTCACACTGGGTACAGGTCGTAGGGTCCCCTAACAACACTGTCCCCCCATCCCTTTCCACCATCAATATGCTGTCAAAGGAGTTACCTGCCACAACTAACTCCCCATTTACAACCCCAACATGACGAGCGATTCCCAGGCCCAGCCACCGATGATCCATCCACCAGCACTTCCACGTCAGGACTGCCGAATCCTTATACAAGTCTTTATGAGCAGGGTGCCCTCTAGTATAGCGGGGGTCACTTAGTCCGAGGGTGTCTGCCGTGCTTCCCTTCACAGCTGTAATGGCCGACCATGCCCATCCCACTGTGGATCCTTAACAAAACATAGGAATCCATTTGGGTCAGGCCGCAGAGGTGTCGGGGTACTTTCAGTTCCCAAGCAAAATACTCGTACCCTTCCCTAGCTTGCCAGGCCCCCCACTCTTCCTTACGCAGTTCCCTAGCCAGAGCTGCATAACCAATCCCAAAGCTAACCCCTTCCCAAAGCAGGGGCATGAGGGATGTTGAACACAGACCTTAGCCTTCAGGTCAACCATCTTGTTGCCATTAATGCACACAAGCCCAGGGACCCAACCAATACTGAAGTGAGAGAATTTATTCAACAAGGGAACCATTACCTCCCACAACTCAGCCAAGTCACCATCTGAAAACATGCTGTCAACCATGATAAGGGCCGGCATGCAGTCCAAGAACACATGGACCGGGCGTCTCTTGGCTATATTCTGAGCATCTCTCAGGGCACACACAACAGCAAACAACTTGCATTCCACAATGCTCCAGGACAAGGAAAGCGAGCACCCGTCAATACAGTCAAGGCCCCTCTCTCAAACACTGCCCAAGCTACACCAGCCCCCTCAGAGTACTTGGATCCATCCGTGTATATGATCACATCCAAGGATGTACAGAGATCCATGTAAAGCACACGGTGGCATGCAGCCATCACCATCTTGCCTTTCCTAATCAAGATTGTACGTCGGCAGGTGAGTTGCTTATCCGAAGTCTGGCGATGCGCCACCGTGCCCTCCTCCTTCCATTGTAGCTGTATCTCCCCGAACCAAGAATGTTGGTCACAGTATCAGTAATTGATAAACTGGCTGTAGTACCTCCTTTGTAGGTACCTTCCCTGAATAGCAATGGGCGGTGTTCCAAACTTGGCTAGCAGTATATTGTTTGCCAACCTAATAGGTATCTGAAACACTGACCTGAGGTAGTCGTTAACATAGACCTGAATTTGTTTTACATACGACATGTGGTCGGTTACAAACTCAAGCCCATAGTAGATGGTCAGAAGGTAGGCTACCTGCAGTAATTGGTAAGTCTCCCACGCCCCTAACCTACCAACACTCCCAAATCTCCTCCCCAATGCCCAAATCCTTCTCCTAACACCTAACCCCCTTTCCAGCCAATACTTTACATGAGAAGAAAAGTTAAGAGATACATTGAACCTATACCCAAGAACCCACAAGTTCTCCAAAGGCAACACCATTTCTCCTAACAACTCCATTCCTTCCCATGCCCTATCTCCAAACCCAATCTACTGAGTTTTAAGGGCACTGAACCCCATTCCCCTCGCTTTGGCTATGCGGTCACACTCTGCAAATATTTCTCCCGCATAATAGCAGGCAGCCTTACTGGACTGGCCTGTGGCCATAATAATCCTGTCATGGACATACGAGGCCACCAGGTGATGTACATCGGGGACTATCACATGTGTGGCCTGAATATATCTGCTATGTATCTACCGAAAAGGAACCGGGAACGGGGTGAGCCCTCAGGTGCTCCTTGACTGACATGGTAGTGGCGGGAGATGCATCCGTTGAAGCGAAACTGTACCGACCGACAGGGAGCCCACCGCCGGATCCATTGGCAAATGTATACAGGGCACCCCCTGACAACCAGAAAGTCTGACAGGAGATCAACATCAATGGTATCAAACCCTCCTTCAACCTCCATTGACAGAATTAGTCACTTGTATCCCTCATTATGCCGCAAGAATTCAAAGATTACTGCCCTGGCATCATGCACCCCACTCTTCCAACCAGACATGAACTGTGTTTCTCCCAGATCAAGGCAGGCAGCCAGTCTCCACAGGACCGCGCATTCTGTGACTTTTGCCGGTGTCAACAGGAGGTGTATCATCCTCCACGATTTCCCGACATCGTACCTGGGTTTGTCGAGTTTGGGTATGAGTAACACCTCAGCCTTGTGCCAGTCTAGAATATCATGCCATAACCCATAATCCACCAGGCGCCTCAATGTTGGTGTATCTCTCCGTTTCCAAAACTGTAGGAAGCAATAGCCAATATCATCCTCACCTGGGCCTGTGTTTGTAGGAGACCTAGCAAGGGCATTTTCCATTTCTTGAGCACTATCCATGTCGATCTCAGAATCCTCCCAAGGGGTGGAGTCAACTGGGGACAACTGTTGTGCAATCAGGTCACTGATGTCGGAATGTGTAGTAGCATAGGACCTGTCTGGGTGGGCCATAGAGGGAAGGGTTTGCTTAGCTTCCAGCTTCTGTGCCAACCTAAAAATGTCTGGGTCTTGGCTCTCGGCTCTCTTTTCCCTGATGTGCTCGAATCTAGCCCTTAGTAGGCATGCTTGGTAAACATATCAGGCCAATTTGTAGTCCTCCGTCCGCTCTGTCCTGCATTTGGAGTATTGATGTAGCTGGGCCACATCCAACCTCATCCTGTCCAACTCGGGTGTCCACCACTCACACTGACCTCTGCCAGTGGAGCCCCGTGGGAGTGCATCCACCACTCATCTCACTCCTTCCCACAACTTCCCATCTTCCACGTCTTGCAGGGCATCCAACTGTTTCCCAACCTTTTCCCATACTGCCTTCTTCCAGGCTGGTCTTTGATGCATGATGTTATCATGGATGTCAACTGCCAACTTAAGGGGTTGAGCACTGTGCTCACAGCCAGTGGCATCTAGGTATCGATGCCTAATGTGTGGTACCCGCTGTAAGTAATGGTCGATTATGGAAACCTCGCGGAAGGTTGGTACTGATAGGGGAACCATGTTCATATTGTGAGTCGGGGCCGTGAACCACTGTTTCAGCCACTGTCCACCCATATTGTTGTGGTCCTCACTGGGGTTCAAATCTTGGTGTCTGGCATTAAAGTTACCAAATACGATGTCTGGTTCCCCAAGTTCATCCAACCAGCCAACAAATTGGTCCTTAGTGTAGCCGGGTTGGAAGTAGACTCCGGTGAGCTCTTTCTTCACCGGCCTTTCCCAATAGCCAACACTGGCACTACTCTCTCCATGCCTCACCATCTCAACCATCCCACAAATGTAGGATCGAACAAACACCTTAACACCCAACCTTTTAACAAAAGAAAATAAATCCCACCCATCAACATCTATAGGTACATGCAGTCCCTCCAGGTCAACTGGTGGTTCAATAATAAATAACAAATTAACAAAAGAAAACAAATCAAATGCCAGCACTTGATGCTGACTACTCCTCCCCACATTTAATGCCTTTATCGTAATAATCCTTAAAAGGGGGTCTCAACTCATCCACTCGGGCCATAATGGCCAGAGGCAGAGGTGACACCACTATCTTGGTCCTGAGGGGTCCAAAAGGTATCTTCCCGGTGGGGTTTGGAGGTGGTAGTGCTTTTCAAAATCCCACCCACCGGGGAGGGGGAGGGGGAGGGGGAGGGGCGTTCTGGTTCCTTACCCTTGGCCTTGTCTGACTTCTGACAGGGGCCTTCATCTTCCTCATCGCTGCTGTTCTCAACCGGCCATGATGTTGGGTACCTTCCACGACTGCGGTGTCATCTCTGGGCCCTCCTCATCTTGCTCCCCGGTTATTCCAGTTTCCTGACAGGTTCCATCATTGGGGTCGTCCCTTGTTTTGGAATTGATAATGATGTAGCTTGGGGCATCAACTTCACTCCTGGGCACTGCTCCTATCCCATGAAGTGGTCCATTCAGTCACAGTGCCAACATTGTCTCTCAGTGTGTCTACAGGGCTGTCCTAAACATCCAGGGCATCCAAGCCTGCTGCACATATGTTCCCGTGAGAAATGCTCCCCGAAGCAGAAGTGACAGCGGGGTGGGTGACCACATGTGGCCTGAAAGTGGCCAGTCTCCAAGCACTTGCCATAAACCTTTAAGGGTCTATGTTCTTCAAATACCCGGATGTTGCAGGCTCCTCCTCTCAACCAAATCATTTCCTCGGCCAGTCTTTCCCTGATGACCTCATTCTTTTTGACCACGAAGCAGATTGCACATGTCGTAGCATTGGCCTGTCTCATGGTGTGGATGGATACCATAATATCCAGTTGGGAAACAGTAACTATTCCAGTGTTGGATTGCTCCAAGTCAGTGCGGAGGCCATCAAAGGCCGTGCTTCCAGTCTATCTCTCAACCCTCCACGTTGATCCCCATCCTGTGTCAGCAAGCGGGACATCAGAAACAAAGATCTTCACCTTCTCCAAGTTCCTCTGAATCTCAAATTCTGGCAGTGACAAGTCTCCAAGTAGGTCAAGCCTTGCCTTGTTGAGCCAGTTGCCAGGTTTGGTGACAGAATGTCTAGCCAGAGTCAAAAGGATACAACCAATCTCAGGCAGGACATGCCCGGCATGGATGTATGGAGTATTGACTCGAATCTTTCCTTGGTTGAAGAAGGTCGTGTTGTTTTGGTTTCGAATTGCCTCGATGCCCATACCAGCTGGTTGGGCTACCTGTTTGCCAGCGGCGAACCACATAGTAATGTGCCTTCCGCAGGCATCTGGAGTTGGCGATGACTGCGGTGGTGCTGGTACCAGGTTGAGTGGGTCAGGTGGCTCCTGCGGAACTCGTTGGGACTCCTGTCGCATTGGGGCTGCAGTTACCTTGATACTTGCCATCGCTGCCAGCCCCAACTAACCCGGCGGAGCGGCAGGCACCATTGCCATGGGAGTTCATTCCTGCCTGTCAGTGTTCCTCTCCTGAGTCTTGGCTGGGGTCGCCGTCTCCTTCTCACTACTAGATCCTCTGGCAGCCTTTCTTCTCCTTCTTGCAGAACTGCTCAGGCATCTACCATGTTTCCTTTTCCTTCTCTTTCTTGCTTCCTCCCAATCCTCTTTTTCCCAGTAGACCAATTTGCTTCTCCCCCATGAGCTACTCGTAGAGTTACTCCCCCTTCGCTAGAAGAGCTCCCACTGCTAGACTGGTAGGAGGAGGCTGCTGATGTGGGACAGGCGGAGGATACCTGTTTTTTCTGAATGGTGAGAGGCTTGGGCATGTATGCCACCCACTTCACTACCTCCATGAAGGAGGCGTTAGCTGTAGGAACTGCCGTAGCAGTTTCCTTTCCCTTAACGGGGGCAGGGGATGGTGTTGTCCCCAACAAACCAAAAGGGGTATTGCTAGACACTACTGAAGGGGATCGTCGGCGGGGGGACAACTTACGTTGTAGGGTCTCTATCTCTTCCCCTTGCTTGCCAACAATGTCTGTCAGCGCCTTTGCCACCCATTCCAGCAGGTGTACCCAGCTCCAGTAATTCACCCCGTCCTCTGGTCCTCGATTACCACATGTGGTTCCCGTGTTCAACCAGGCCCCCTCATCATGAACTGTGTCGTCCTCAATCGATCCAGATTCTGTGGAGAGAAGGGGCTGAGTGTTGCCAGAGCAGATGTCCTCCAACCCTGCCAACATGGACCCAATTATACTACCCGAGCGGGGTCCAGGAGAGGGAGTCCTTCCTGCCTCCAGCATCTCGCATACTCCTACCATAATTGAGTCCGCCTGAGCCACAGCGGCATCAGCTTTCTCAGGTTGGGTATCCAGAAGTTGAAGTTCCAACGGGGTTACAGCGCCATGCGAGGCTTCTCGGGATCTCAGCTGCTCTTCTTCAGGCAAGGCCCATTCATTACCAAAGGCCGGTGGCGATGATGCCATTGCCCGAGAGGGGACATGAATGCTATCACCCAGTCCAGTCACTTCAGAGTTACATTCTTCTTCCAAATCCATGGGAGTGTCCTGAGCCAACACCTCAGAGGTAGGCAGGACATCTTCGGTTACCAGTGGGGAAGGGGGGGGTGGTGTCGCCTCAATGGTTGATGGGAGACTCACTGGTTGGGGAACGGTCAGGCACCAGTGATGTACATCAAGGGGCAGGATTGAGAGGGCGGGAATGATCTGCTTTTCAGGCCTTCATCGACATTGAAGGCCCGCAAAGATTGTGGCCCCAGGACAGGAGCAGCGGATCACTTGGTGGGGGACGGCGACCGTGTACCACGCCACATCCCAGCGGTAGGAGGGTTGTGGTCCTCATCCTTATGGACATCTAATCTGAACTTTATGGTCTCATAATGAGCCCTTTCTCCAGATGACATTCCTGCCAAAAAGGAGGGAGTGGATGAGCCAGCCTTGCATACAGGGGCCTGGCGAAGGAAACAGGCCATCTTGCTTGAGACGACCCTAGCAAGGAGTGGGGTAGCAGACCATGAACTAGCTTAAACCGTAGCCGTAGCCAAATAGTCTTCAGCCTGCAGCATTGAGGATTCAGGGACGATGGCCTGAGAATCTTTGGGGGGGTGGGTCCAGTGGCTGGAGCGTATTCCGACCCATGATCGGAGTTGAACCGAATGAAGAGCCCTGTGTTATTGTCCTTGTTCAAGTCACACATGGGTGAATAGCCTCTCCAATTAGGAAACCATTCACCAAAACCTTCACTTCTTTCATGGTGGCAAGGGTCGCTTCAGCGACCTTTTGCTGAACCAAATCATGAAAATGTGGGTTCACCGCATTCTGAGACTGGTGACAGTGGTGAAACTGTAGGAATTAAAAGTTCCCTTTGGGTGCAATGTATGACCGTGTAGTTGTGGGGATAAGGCGATGGTCGGCCTCAGTAGAAGGCGCAAGAAACAGTGCTGCACTGGCTGTGGCAAGCGAGGAGGAGGGGTTGGTGTAGAACCGAGCAGGGCAAGATATCCTCCAAGGGCGGGAGAATCCGTGGAAGAGGAGGCTGTCAAAGATGCCATCCTTACCCAAACTACACTTCGTGATTAACGGAACCAGGCCATGTATATGTCACACTGAATGGACTACTAAGCGAGAACAACTAACTTCTAACTGACTGCACGAAACGAAAAACAAAACCAAGTAACAGTGGATGAAGTATTTATTGCAAGCGAGCGAAATAAGGTAAAGTATTAGTTATGCTCACTTCAGACACGGAGTGCAAGAAGTAGGAAATGTACTTAGAATTGAATCTAAGTTTATTGAAGCTCGTAGCACCACCACTGGCATACAACGAGCACCCGCCGGCACAGGGATACCACTAACCGCTATACCACTAATCCTAGGCTAACTATGTCTATGATCCTGCACCTACCATCCCCGAGTCATGCCCGCACGAGAACTAATTACAAGACCATTAAACAACCCAGACCCTGCCCCAGTCCAAGTCCCTTGCACCTCCGGTATGAAGCCAACAAGGACTAAGCATAGTCAAAGCCAAGCAAAAGACCACCCCGACCAGGTTAATCGTCCAACAAACATAAAATCAGTACCGCCTGGTCTGAAAACCGTCCCGTGAAACCTCCACCACAGTAGAAAACCAACAAACAAACAAACTAAACCTACAGGCGACACAATGGCAGGGAGGAGGCAACCAATATATCAACCTTGCGCACCCACATGCCCAGCTATCCACCCTATGAACCTACTTTCCCGGTTCACTCCGCAGAGCGTACTGTGAGGTGGACCTGCACTAGCTGCCTGTCCCCCAAACAAAAACACCAACATAAGAAATTCATAGAGGTGGTGACACACTGAAAACATCAGTGGGGCCTATCTCCCACCCATCGTGCCATGGCCTCTCCTGCCCAACCTGTAGGCAAACCCAAGAACCCAAACAAACCCCACACAACCCAGCGTGCAAAACCCAAACAAGTCCAACCAGGTGGTCGCAACCCATTATCCACACAGGTGGACATCAGCTAGCCAGTCCATCAGGGGGCTTTACAGCACTTGGCAGCTTCACCCAACAGCCCAAGCCGGACTGGAAACACTTAATTAGACCTCGCCCAACCTGATACAGGCCTGACCGGTACTCGCAGGTGCCTCTGCCCCCCTAATCAGCCCCCCATATGCCCCACACGCCAGATGCCACAGAGCACATCTCACCCCCCAGCCCCGCAGACAGATCAACCATCCGATAGGCACAGGACAGCCCATCCCTAGCCCAATCAGGCAGCCACTCGGCTAGGCCTCACGAACAGAGTCCTAACCCTCAGCCCTTGTAGCTGAGAGGGACCCACTAGCCATAGCCGAGAGCCACAAAAGAGGTAGCACCAATACCTGAAGGCACTTGAACCAGCCACACCATCCAACCCAGGCAAACTGAAGTCCAACAAAGTCGGAAAAGAGTAGGCAGAGCCAGCCAAAGCTGGCCCCTCAGGTCTGGCAACAAGTACGCACCGAACAATGGGCAATAGGCACCCCCAACTGAAGCGACATAAAGGGGGAGGACGAATGAACAGGAGCAGACAACCAGAGGTTAGGCTCCACTTGCAATGGGTGAAGCCGCCAACCACAATGCGCAACCGAAGGACTCAAATGCATAGACAACGTGAGTGCCTGGCAGCCAATCGTCCCACCCCACTCCAGGTAGCAACAATAACCACACAAGGAGGTAAGAGTTGTCAGGGTCATAGCCATCCCCATCGAAGTGAGGAGGAGACACTTGACTGAACCACCATAAATGCCCCAAGGACAAAAACTACCAGGGAACTGTGATAAACAACATCACAAGGTTCAGACCGTAGAAATGAAAAGTATAACGGGAGGGGCTGGGCGGCTACTGCCCTGCCACCTGTTCAATAATGCTGCCTGTACTATGAGTTGAACTTGGAAATGTCATCAGTCTAACCCAAGGGCATTTTTGTAGCGCGAGAACTAAGGACTCTATTAAAACCCAACATCACGAACTGGCCCAAAGAACGACACCAGTAATCACCCCAAATACCATGTTCTATCCCCCCCTATCAAACGCGAAACCTTCAGGTAGAACATAGACAGGAAGCCGACGATATTTTACAGAATGGGGCTCATAAGTGACAGTGATGAAGTGCTTGAAGGGACGGCATCATGAGAAACCATCAGGCAATGAAACAAGAAGCAAGCAAGTAGTGCGCCATGCAACACCAACAGACCTTATTACCAAGAAACCCAGGAACTACTGAGCCAACTCAGATATCTCTCCCAGAATCCAAGGCATCAAGGCCCACTGTAGGTACGAAAGAATAGCTCGGGGGGAAGCGAGGGCAAGGACGAGGAAAAGTTCTTAGAACAAAGAGCGAAGAACCTATCCTCCTTGGCCATATCGGCCTCCTTATATAGTGTTCTTCCTACCCATAATCATGTGACCCAAAGAGGTCACATGTGCAAAACCAAATCCTAACAAAACTAGTCATGTGACCAAAGTGGGCACATGCTCAAAACCCATGACCTCATAGTGAGGTCATGTGCGAAAACCCATAAACCAATCATAATGCAAAAATCAAGTCATATGACTTGACTGAGTCATATGTGTGAAACCCATGACCTCATCACGAGGTCATGTGCGAAACATAAATCATATACACAAGGCCTACCAGCAAGACACACTTGCAAGGCACACTCGCAAGGCATACTCATACTCGCCAGGCATACGTCCCATGACTCATAATCGAGTCATATGTGAAACATAACAAATCATAACATAATAAGTCATATGGCCCAAATGACTCATATACATGAAACAATATCATACCTATGGCTCATAATCATGAGTCATGTGAAAACCCTTTCCATGCCAAGCCATGTTCGTGACAGATGATCACAATATGCTAATTATAAGGAGTATAGTGGATAAAGCTAATCATAGTAATATCTTGGCAGAAGGTGAATAGCATGGCCAAGGTGAACACAAGAGGAAATTCTAAACAAATAACAATAGCAAAAAAATCAGAACAAATAGTAAACCTAAAAACAAAAATATCTAATTCAAAATAGCCAAGGGAACAATAGCTATAAAAGAACTGAAACAAGAGGTAAGACTAAAAATGCAAAACTCCAATCTCACCTAATTACATGAAAGAGAGCCACACAACAACTGGAAAGAAAAGAAAAACCTCAAAGACTAAACTCTAATCTAAATTAATCAAAGAAAACCTTTAAGTGTATGCTCAGCCTACTGTGCTGGTAGAGACTACATCGCCTGTAAGACTTCTTTGTCAGCCAAAGCATATGAAAGTAGACCACCTTTGCTAGAGTGGACTAACCTTAAGCAGAAAACAGTACAAAAAAATAAGGATTGCAGACCAGAGATTGTACTACAATTTGGAAAAGCAACTCTGCCAATACTGGTACAGCAGACAGAGAATTAGAACCCCTATTCTCAGAGAATGGGAGAAGCATGTGTGGTTGACATGATCTACTAGACATCCAAGTGGCCTTTTTTGCAGGTTCTCTAGCCTCAGTCTAACAGTTTGAGCTTTCAGGCCTTGTCACTACAGTCAGATCACACTTTCTAAAACTGTTGATAGCTACTCAGATACTTGTTTATAGTCCTGTTATTATCATTCTGTCAGCAATTCCAATGGCTGCTTGCAATATTTGCCTACCCAGCCTGAATATACCAGTATTTAAGTTGACAGGATATGAACCTTACTTAGAGGAGTGCTGACTCCAATGTTCAACTATATGCCTTAACTCAGTTGTAGAGTTGGACCTCCATGTCCATTTTACAGCCAGTGCAGTTCTTCTGTACTGGTATACCTCATCATCATCATCATTTTCTGCTATACATTTTCTCCCTTACTATCTTCCTTCTCCTCCTCCTCCTTTTCTCCTCCACCTCCTCTCCTCCTCCTCCACCTCCTTCTCTTCTTCTTCTCCTCTTTCACCTTCTCCTCCATCCTCTCAGCCTTCTTCCATCTCTACCTTTACCCTCCCTCTCCTCTTTGCTTCTCCTTCTCAGATCTCCCTTCTCCCCATTCTTATCTTCTACTTTACCATTGTTGTCTTTATCAGCCTGATTACTCTTTGGATTGTACTACAGACTATACATAGGAGGTATTCTAGCAAGATGACTAGGGTCATGATGGTATCAAAACAACAAGCCCATTGGCTCATTCAGTAGACCTAGCTCGAACTAGCTGAGGTTGTACTAGTTTCACAAGATTGGAATCTTCTTTGAAATAGGCAATTGTTTTTCTGGATCATAGAGAAGTAGAATTATACCCTACCATATAACAGTGACTGGATGACAGTAACCAACTGCAGGTACTAATACCATTACTATTTGAGAGAGCAGGTGGGCCAGGCTGGGTTCTCTCATGTCCAGTCAGTAGACCACTCCCCGTATCTGCTATAGGACTTCATTGAGCTTAGACGGGACCTGATTGTCCTGGTAGTCCTTTGAAGGTATATTGAGGCAAAGGCAGCTAGTACATGGACCAGTGAAGCCTATTTGACTCATATTAGCATAAATTATACTAGTCTACTGTGGCCAGTTTACAGAAACTTATAATTCTTTCTGACAGCAAACGTAGCAACTGTAGGGTTAGAAGCAATAGCCAGACCCATTGCTGTCAACATTCTCAAATATGTTTTTGCTATATCTTTGAGTAAAAGGTTTAGGCCCTTCGTAAACATCCTGCCTCAGCCTATATTTATCTGTTAGCAGGGCACTATGCTATTGCTAGCAATAGGCTGAATGGTTATGGCACACACCTGAATGGCTAGCCATTGGGTCAGAGTAGTGCTCCTATATCACAAGATCTCATTGTCCTCTATCATGCAGTTTACTGCATACTACAATGCCCATTACTCCAGTCTAAAAGTAGCAGGATTAGGCCAATGACAAACCTGTTTACACCAACATACATTACTATTATTTTAAGAGCCAGGTATTTCTGGACAAATAAGTCCAACTTTGGAAGCTGACATCAAGGTGGGATTTGGTAGCAATTGATAGGATCAAATTTCTCATACAATAGGAAAATAGTATCCTTGTACAGTGCATAACACTAACTATTGCAATAGGTAGTATCTCTTTATATACACTTTCTCAGTACCTGATGTATACTGATAGCTATAACCTAATATGATATGTAACTGCTTTTTCCTTCCAGCCTTATCATCATATAACATATAGTCTGCGACCTATTACATTCTCCCATATCTCAGCACTTTATCTATTTATCTCTATCAACTGTGAGCAGCAGGGCGCTCCAGGTAACAACTAAAAATAACAGGACCTGGTAATCAAGATCAGAATAGTATGCTTTAAATACAGAATTTACAGGATAAAGTCAATACAAAGTATAGCCTATGCTTAAGGTACTCCAAAAGGAGCTTTAATATTATACTTTAAGATTTATCCTTATGGATACCATGTGACGGAAATTGAGTGAGGATAACATAGTAATAGAATGTTGAATAGGTATAATAAGCTGTATCTGAACCAATACTAATGTCGAGTAGCAGTTCTTAATACCATTCGAAAGCTGACATCAAGTGGGTCTAGGATTCAAATTGTCAGCTTACAAGTCATGGTATTCTTAACAGAATCTGACATCAAAGTCAGCACATAGTCAGAGCCTTACAAGAAAATACTAATATCATAATAGCCTGTATCTCAATCAACATCAATGCTGGGAAGACAATCTTTACACTTTCAAAAGTAGGCATGGAGTAGGTTTAGGGCGAAATGTGTAACAGGTTCACTAGTTGCTAATTACATTTCTAGGTATAATTATTAACAGCTGGCTTGTTCTTCTACCAAGGAAGCAATAGCTGCAAATAAAACGAAGCTTTAAAGGTTGTACAGAAAACACTTCAAGAAGTAAACATTAAACCAAGTATATTGAAATACTGTATTAAAGTCTATCTTTTCAATTGCAGAACTAGGTGAGCTTTAAACACTAAATTCTATTCTTATCTAGCATAAATGAAACTAATCAACTGCATCAAACAAGACTCTATGATAAAGTTACTTAAGTATCAAACAATACTTAAAACAAAACACACTACATATTAAGGATCAAGTGATACTTAAAACAAAATATAAAACAAACTCAATATCAGGTGATACTTAAAGCAAAACATAAAATAAATTAAGTATCAAGAGATACTTATAATAGAACATAAAACAAACTCAGTGTCAGGTGATACTTAAAGCAAAATATAAAACAAACTAAGTGTTAAACAATACTTAAAACATAAAACCAAATACTTAACTCAATAACTGTACCTGTTACACAAAGCTTCTGCTTGTCTATCAGAGAATTAAGGAAAAAATCTAGTATCAAATTCCACACTTTACCAACATACAAAATAGGCTGTAACTTTAGAGATACTAGTACCAGGAAAGGGTTCTTTACACAATTTGAAAGCTGGTATCAGGTAGGCCTAAGATACAAAGCATCAGCCTACATGTCTGGGTATTTTGGGAGGTGGGCAAAATCGGGCATCAAAAAGCGCTTTACTAGGAGATATAATAGACTGTAACTCTACGGATAACTGTTCTGGGAAGGTATTCTTTATATGGTTAGAAAGGAGGCATTAAATAGGTTTAGGAAATAAAGTATTAGCTTGCATGTCAAAATATTCAGGATGGAATCCAGTATCAGAGTCAGCATTTTACGAGATTACAAAATAGACTGTATCTTCGAGGATAATGGTATTCTAAAGATATTCTTTACAGTGTTGAAAATTTGGCCTCAAGTAGGCCTAGAACTCAAAGTATAAACCTGCATATCTGACTAATCAAGACAGAATTTGGCTTCAATGTTGAGCACTTTACTGGCTTACAAAATAGGACACTACTTCTTGGAAACTCACAATAGGCCAATATTCATTGGTGTAATAGAAAGCTGAAATCAAGTAGAATATTGTACTAAATTATGAGCTTTGATAGTATAGGTACTGATATGTAATGGTAGTTAATAGACATGTTATGAATGTTTTGACTGTAATGTATGGTTTTCTGGATATTAAATGTCCCACAGTCTTAGAGAAAATTAATCAAACATTTAAGTAACCACCCACCCCATCAATTTCAACTATTACTTACTTTGAGATTCTACTAGCAGGCCATTTTTGGCTCTCAGATTCATCAACAGACTAAAATAGAATTTGGTACTACAAATCTCCTACATCTGTAGATATTTTTAGATTCATACTTAGTGTCTAGTACATATCCTAATTGCTGGTATGTGGCTTAGTATTATCATAAAGACTGTTTACTATTTTGTAACATGCTATCAGCAAAGATAAAGGTTAACCAGGCTAAATTGGGAGGTGAAATTTAGCACATCCTTGTTGAGATTGAACTCCAGACATACTGGATGCAATTGGACACCTAAAACGGCCAGGATACATGGAATATACATAACTGAACATTTGCTTTAAGACCTACAGCTGATGCATCTGATGCAGGGTATTTTTTGCTGATGTAGTAAAAAGAAACTATTTATAAAGTCAAGAAAAGTATAAACAACAAACTAATAAGAGCTACTCCAGCTTTCTAGTATTAAAAATTCTTGATCTGTCCTTATACTTTAAACTTTTCATTGCCCTGAATGTCCGCAACACTTGAGCATACATTAAGTAGATAGTAGTTAGTTCTAAATACTATTTACTCATCCAACATTCCTCATAGATATATTTCTTTACCTTTTTGTATATGCATTATTTTTGCTCCGCCATATAAAAAATTTCTTTTTATGGTTAAATTGATACTTCCTTATCAGGAATAGCTAATTTAAATATCTTTTCCCCCACATGCCAGATAAATACTTTGAATATTATATTACACAAGGTGGAGTTTCTCTGGCGATTGGACAATTTTTTGGGTTACTAGTTTTCTTGTCTTGCGCGGTAATTTTAGGTAGACAAGATGGCTGATTCCAATAAATTACTGGTAGTTTAGAAACATATTATTCCCCATTCTAGCGCTGTTATATCTACCCCGTCAGTTGGACTAGAAGAGGGCCGATTGGGAGAAGATCGGGGGGAGGTAGAAGGGCTGTGGAGCACTGGACAGCTCTGAGTTGATACCGCCTGTAATGAGGATGATGGATGATATCTCTCGGAGAGGGAGTGGGAGCGGGAGAAGCTGTTGGTGGTCTGACGACCTCGAGAGAATGCCAAAGGACGTTCGGTGGCTGAGGAGGAAAGCCTCGACGGGCCCTACGAGACAAGAAGACTACAGGGTGGCACGTAAGGTCTACCAGAACAGTATGACCGAGGCCCACAAGATGGGTATCATGGACTTGATTGGAGGGTGCAAGTAAGCCAGGGGTCTTCCCGATGGTTAGGGCCATTGAGGTGAAGAGGACGTTGCCACCCATCGATAGAGGGGATGGGTGCTATGAGAGTTCTCATGAGGATGTTTCAGACTTGATCGCTGAACAGCTTTCAGCTGGGGAGATGCCTTGGGTGGAGGTGGAGGTAGATGTTGAGCGTAGGCAGGATCTGCATGTAGTTATGGCGAGAAGCTCATGCAATATTGCACTAGGTCTGGATGGGATGACATCCATTCCGGCGGTTCTTGATGAGACTTGAACCCAAAACATTCCGCCGGTTGGTCAACCACGGGCTAAGATACGACGTGGTCGACTGGCACGCAGTGGCGATGGTCGTGATCAAGAAAGTGGACAATGCCTAGTACTGAATTTTTAAGTCATGGAGGATGATTCACCTTCTGCTCGTAGTAGCTCAGGTGGCCAAGAGGGTCATCGTGCGGAAGGTGTAGAGGTGTCTGGAGCTGGAGGAAACGTAGTGCGGGTTGCGAAGGAGGAGGAGCTTGCACCATACGATGGCCCTAGTGTATGAGTTCCTTGAGCATAATAGTGGCTTGGACTGTCTGATGGTTTCCATGGACATTGAGAGAGGAGTTGACACTTTCGATCACGACCTCCACTGCAATTCTTTGGTGGCAAGGGGCACACCAGCCAATCTTGTATGGTGGATTTGGCAATGGTGTCTCAGGAGGGTGGTTAGGTTCCGCTTTAACGGGAGAATCTCCAAGGGCTATTTTACGGCTTGTGGAGTCCCGCAGGGATCGCTGCTTTCCCTGTTCCTCTTTGACGCCTATGTTTCCGACATGTTTCGCCTGATGCTGGGGTACTCCCCCAGGGTGAGGAGTATTGTTTCTAGCTATGTTGATGATGGGTTGATGATGGGTTGATTCTGGTGACAGGGGCGTTGAGGGAGATTGCCATGGATGTGGCAGGTGAGAGTTTTTGAAATTGCCATAAAATTGCCATGGGGAGGGGGATGGTATTCTCAGATTGGAAATTGCAATAGATTGGTTTTGGGGATGAGGCTTGTGGAAGGATGGATCTGCTGGGTGTGGGAGGGAGGATAGGGCCAGTGGATATGTTGAGGATTCTCAGGTTCTCGGGTTCTTCTTCAACAGGTTTGGTAATATGTTGGCTCACGTTGACTACACTCTGAAGAGGGTGCTGACGGTGAGGAGGATTATTGCAGTAATGACTCGCCAGTGGGAGATGGAGGAAGGTTTGGATGCTTGGCTGACTTTGAGGGTGATATCCGGTTGTTTCCGTCCAATGGTACAGTACGGGGTTGAATTTATAACAGATTACGGGCTATATGTTCGGCAGATTCAAGTACACATGAATGACTGCATCAGATCGATGTTTCAGACTCCTATTAAACTAGTGAATAACATACCCCTGGCCGAATTTGGGATAACCCTGGTGGCATTGCAGGGGGCCTATCTCCAGAGGAGATGTTATACCAAGATGATCACGTTATGATATGGGTGTGAGTGAACATGGTTCTCCTGTATTAGATGGGACTGGGGAGCGGGGATGGCACCGCTAGTCAACATATCCTCTGAGCAGGTGCTGGACATGAGACCTACGATCCGGGTTGATACGGATAAGGGTACAGCTGTGGTCTAGCACAGGTTTGGATGGGAGATCAGCATCGAGAACGGGAAGGCTATGTTGTACATGGATGGTTCTAAGAATAAGGACGGGACTGGTGGAGCATGAGTGGCCTTCACTAGGGGGTGAGGATCAGCGCCGGGAGTCAGACACTGACAGAGGATTGGTCCATTGTTGAATGTAAAATATGACCATAGTGTTGGGCCTCCGGTGGCTCAGGGGATTTGGGGAGGGGGGTTGATAGAGAAGGAATAAATGTATGGCTGGATTGCCAGCCAATGTTGAGGATGGTGGATATCATGCAGCCGAAAGGAAAGTTTGCCCGTTTGTGAGGGGCAATGGCGCCTATCCTGAATGGGTTTCAGGTTGTGATGTTGAAGTGGGTCCCTGAGCATGAGGGTGTGCCCGAGAACGAGATGGTAGACTGTATTGCCAAGGATTATGCTGCTGGGAATACGGCATAGATTCCTGAAATAGTGTAATGATTCCTATTCAGATAGTTAGTTCTTGGCGACAGGGAATGATACTTCTCTTCTTCTTTCTTCTTATCATGTTACAATAGGACTAGGCCTCTGCCAATGTTACAGATAGTACAAGACCTTTGTCCTCTATATGGAACGTGTATTGTAAGCTTTCTCTAAGTCTCCTTCTGGAAGAGTATTCTTATTGTAGTAGTAATAAAGATGGTGATATTGATAAAGAGTGTAAAGGTATTTTATATTCATTAAAGTAATAAGTAGAGAAAGTACTTAGAATTCAATTTAATTTTATTTAAACTCGTACCACCAACACTGGCATACGATGAGCCCCCGCCAGCACAGGAATACTGCTAACTGGTACACACTAATCCTATATTAACTAGATCTATGGCCCTAGACCTGCCATCCCTGAGTCGTGCCTACAGGAGAACTAATTACAAGGCCATTAAAGAACCCAGCGCCTGCCACGGTCTAAGTCCATAGCCCCTTTGGTATGAAGCCAACCGGCACTAAGTGTAGCTGAAGCGGAGCAAAAGATCAACCCAACCAAGTTCCTCGTTCAAACACAAAATCACTACCACCCGGTCTGAAAACCGTCTCACAAAACCTCCACTAAAGTAGAAAACGAACAAGCATACAAACTAAACCTACAGGCGAGACAATGGCAGGGAGGAGGTAACAAACTTGTCAACCTCCCACATCTGCATGCCAGGCCATCGATCCTATGAATCCACATTGCCGGTTGCCTCCGAAGAGCATACCGGTGTGGAGGACCTGTACCCGCTGCCTGTCCTCCAACCAAAAACAGTGTAAACATGGGAAACACATAGAGGTAGTAACAAACTGTAATGATCCCTCCTTTGATAGTTTGTTCTTGGCGACAGGGAACAATACTTCTCTCCTTCATCTGTTTCTGTCTTTTGTCTTACAATAGTAATAGGCCTCTGCTTATGTTACCGATAGTACAAGACCTAGTCTTCTATCGGGAAAGCCTATCGTAAGCTTTCTCTAACTCTTCTTTGTGAAGAGCTTTCCTCGGCATGACTATAAGCGTTGCAATGAAGTAAATGATCATAAAGGGGTTTTGTATTCGTTAAAGTAATAAGTAGGAAAAGTACTTTGAATTCAATCTAATTTTATTTAAACTCGTACCGCCAACGCTGGCATACGATGAGCCCCCGCCAGCACAGGGATACCGCTAACCGGTATACCACTAATCCTAAGCTAACTAAGTCTACGGTCCCACACGTACCATCCCCGAGTCATGCCTGGACGAGAACTCATTACAAGACCATCAAACAACCCAGTGCCCGCCCCGGTCCAAGTCTGTAGCCCCTCTGGTGTGAAGCCAACAAGCACTAAGCATAGCCAAAGCCAAGCAAAAGACCAATCCAACCAGGTTCCTCGTCCAACAAACATAAAAACACTACCACCCAGTCTGAAAACCATCCTGCGAAACATGCACCATAGTAGAAAACCAACATACAATCTAAACCTAGAGGCAACACAATGGCAGGAAGGAGGTAACCAACATGTCAAGCTCTCGCACCCGCATGCCAGGCCATCGACCCTATGAACCTACTTTGCTGGTTGCCTCTGAGGAGCCTACTGGTGAGGTGGAGCTGTACCAGCTGCCTGTCCCCCAGCCTAAACAACAAATATGTGAAATACATAGAAGTAGTAACAGACCAAGAAGGTCAATGGGGCCTATCTCCCACCCGTGGTACTATGCCTCCTCATGCCAAACTGGTAGCCAAACTAAAGAAATCAAACAAACCCCACAAAGCCCAGCACACAAGACCCAAACAAGTCCAACTAGGTTGTTGCAACCCACTATCAGCACAGGTGGCCGTCAGCCAGCCAGTCCATTGGAGAGCTTTGCAGCACTCAGCAGCTTCACCCAACCACTCAAGCCAGACCAGAAACACTTAATTAGACCTCCCCCAACCTGACACAGGCCCAACTGCTACTTGCAGATGCCTCTCTGCCCTCAATCAGCCCCCTCCAAGGCCTACACGCCAGATGCCACAGAACCCATCCTGCCCCCCAGCCTCTCAGACAGATCAACCATCCGACAGCCACAGGACAGCCAATACCTAGCCCCACCAGGCAGCCACTGATCTTGGCAACACCAATAGAGCCCTAACCCCTGGTACCTTGTGGCCGAGGGGGGCCCACCAGCCACAGCTGGGAGCTACAAAGGACGCAGCACCAGTACCCGAAGGCGCCGGCACTAGCCACACCATCTAACTCAGCCTAACAGAAATTCAATTAAGTCTGGAAAGAGTAGGCAGAGGAAGGCGAAGACAGCCCCACAGGTCAGGCAACAAGCACAGACTGAACAAGGGACAAGAGGCACCTCCAACTGATGCGATATGAAGGGGGAGGGTGAGCGAACAGAAGCAGACAAACAGAATGTAGGCCCCACTGGAAATGGGTGAAGCCACCAACCACAATCCAAAACTGAACCACCCAAACACACAGACAATGCGGGTGTCTGGCAGCCAATGGTCCTACACCACCCTAGGCAGCAATAAACGCCACAACAAGAGGAAGTACTTTTCAGGGTCAAAGCTATCCCCACTGAGGCGAGGAGGCGACACCTGACTGAACTACTGTAAATTCCACAAAGACAGAACTTCCAAGTGAACGGTGATAAACAACATCGTAGGATTCCGACCATAGAAATGTAACGTGACAAGGAGGGGCTGGGCGGGTACTGCCCTACCCCCAGAGAAATGATGCGACTGGTACGATGAGTTGAACTTGGGAAGGTTATCAGTGTAACCTAAGGGCATTTTGTATCGCGAGAACTAAGAGCTCCATTAAAACCCAATGACATGAGCTGGCGCCAACAACAACATGGGTGATTCCCCCAAACACAATGTTCAATCCGCCCAATAGAAAGCGAAACCTGCAAGTAGACGATAGACAGGAAGCCAAAGACATTTTACCGCAAGGAACTCATAAGCGACCGTGATGAAGAGCACGAAGTGACAGCCTCATGAGAAACCATCAGGCAATGAAACGAGAAGCAAACAAGTAATCCGCCATGCAATACCTAATAGACCTCAACACCAATAACCCCAGGAACGACTGAGTGAACTCAGATATCTGCCTCAGAATCCAAGGCATCAAGGCCCACCATGGGTGTGAAAGAAGTACTCAGGGCGAAGGGATGGCAAGGATGAGGAAAACTACTTAGAATTCAATCCAATTGTATTTAAACTCATACCGCCAACACTGGCATACAACAAGTCCCAGGACCAGGCCCCAAGGTTGTCGCATCCAAGATACCACTAACTACAAACTAACTAAACCTCCAACCCCGTACCTCAAACATGCCCGTGCCATGCCCCAACACTAACACTAAATACAAAGCCATCAACAGTAAAGAAAAGTCCCCCTCAGCCTAGCCTACCCACCCGCAAAGTTACCCGTACAAAATACAAAAATTCCACTACCACCACCTGCATGTGACCTCCCAAAAACCTGTTCCACAAGAGAAACCCACCCGAGTGTCCCCCCTCACAATAATCCTGGGACACCCTGCCGACCACCCTGGCACCCGTCCCCATTCCCAAACAAAAGAAACAGCCGACACCCAAGAAGGTAAACCAGAAGAAAAGCCAACTTGCAGGGTGAAGGCTCCCACACCAAGGGGTACGAACTGTCGTCGAGAATTTGTGGGGCACGATACTTGAAGCGTAACCCAAAAACCTCGTCGGAAGCTGCCAGAATCAGATAGTCCCCAAGCCATCAGCAGTTGGCCAAAGATGCCCCAGTATTCATCTCCTCCTCCAACTCCTCAGCTAGGTCCGCAGGTGGCGAACCCGCTGCAGACTCTGTAGTAGCCGGTTCGCTACCATGAAGCGGCAAAGGCGATGACCCTTTCAAATTGGGAACAAGTGGCCCAGGTGAGGTCTGGTCTTGTTTGACACGGCGCTGCTTGTTTTTCTTTCTCTTCCTATCACCAGGTGCAGGTCTAGTTACTGGAGTCAACGGGCCACACTCATCACCACCCACCACCACAAGGGGATGCTACCTGAGGCGTTACTCCGACCAGCTACAGGCTCAGCCACAGAGGACACAGGCACCTATCCCCCTGAGGGGGGTGATACCACCATAGCTGGTGTCACCACACCAGGATCTACCCCACCCACACCAGGAGCAAGCGCCTCAACCGCCCCAAACAAATCAGGGACCGGTCCACCCACACCACCACATACAACAAAAGATGCAGAAGGGTCAGGGATAACCGGCGGTATAACATTCCCGCAAGGGAGCTCCTCCGCTGGACCCTGAGAATTCTCCAAGTGTGGCCCACACCCCCCCAGCCGAGACCATCATAGTAACTGAAGCGAGGGAGGAGACAGGCGAAGAGGAGATAACTGTAGGAGTTTCGGCCACCCACATCGTAAGATAACTGCGATTAATAGCGTGTTCATTCTCACGGGCAGCCAACAGGGTAGATATCTCTTTCTCAGTGCGATGAAATCAGTGAGAAAGGATGGCGATATAATGCCGAAGGCGAGAGACTTCAGCCTCCATGGTGAAGTTCTTCTCAATGCCACGAGGAAAAACTATCAACGAACATAGAGTAGACGTGGCGGAGGGGGTGGAGGCTCGCTTAGCCATTGTGACCAGGAGCAGGCGCTTGTAGTGAAGAACCGAAAAGGTAAGTAAATAGAAGAAAGGACTTCCAGCAAATGTAGGAGGAGGTATAACAACGAAGTCCCTAAAAGGTGTTTGAAGTTAAAGACTTGAAGCCTATAATGAGATAGAAATCATGGGCTCTGATTGGATCGACTCCAAACCGGCACATCCGACCCGGGGTGAAAGAAAGAGGAAAAGTACTTAAAAGTCAATGTAATTTTATTTAAACTTGTACTGCCAACACTGGCATATGACAAGTCCCCGCCAGCACTGGGATACCGCTAACTGGTATACCACTAATCCTAAGCTAACCAAATCTATGGTCCCCCACCTGCCATCCCCAAGTCATGCCCTCATGAGAACTAATTACAAGACCATCAAACATCCCAGCACCCGCCCCGGTCCAAGTCCGTAGCCCGTCTGGTGTTAAGCCAACCAGCACTAAGCGTAGCAGAAGCCGAGCAAAAGACCGACCCAACCAGGTTCCTCACCCAACAAAATATAAAATCACTACTGCCCAGTCTGAACACTGTCCCACGAAACCTCAACCATGGTAGAAAACCAACAAAACCAAAAACAAATATAAACTACAGACACCACAATGCCAGAGAGGAGGTGACTAACATGTCCACCTCTCGCATCTGCATGCCCGGCCATCAACCCTATGAACCCACTTTGCCAAGTGCCTCTGAAGAGCGTAATTGTGAGGAGGACCTGTACCTGCTGCCTGTCCCCCAAAAAACATAATGCATAAACAAAAGAAATACATAGAGGTGGTAACAGACCGAAATGGTCAGTGGGGCCCATCTCCCACCCGTGGTACCTTGCCCCCGCCAGCCATGCCCACTGGCAAACCAAAGAAACCAAACAAACTCCACAACACTGAGCACGCAGAACCCAAACAAGTCCAACCAGGTGGTCGCAACCCACTATCCGCACAGGTGGCCATCAGCCAGGCCGGGTCGCAAGAGAGCTTTACAGCACTCAGCAACTTCACCCCCACAGCCCTAGCAGGGCAGAAACACTTAATTAGACATCACCCAACCTGACACATGCCCGACCGGTGCTCGCAGGTGCCTCTCCCCTTCCAATGAGCCCCCCCCAAGCCCTATACAACAGACATCTCACAGCCCATCCAGCCCCTTCAGCCCCTCGGAAAGGTCAACCATCCGATAGCCACAGGACAGCTTATACCTAGCTCTGACAGACTACCTCTGGTCTTGGCCACCCAACAGAGCCACCACCCTCAACGCCATACCAGCCACGGGAGGCCCACCAGCCTAAGCCAAGAGATAAAAAGGAGGCAGCACTAATACCTGAAAGTACCGGGACCAGCCACACCCTTCAACCCAACCTGACCGAAGGCCGACCGGGCCGGGAAAAGGTCAGAGAGCGCTAGCCGAAGCCAGCCCCACAGGTCCAACAAATGCACAGACCAAACATTGGGCAAGAGGTACTCCCAACTAATGCAACAAGAAGGGAGGGGCAAGGGAAACAGAAGCAGTCAAACAGAAGGTAGGCCCCGCTTGCAATAGGTGAAGCCAGCAACCACAAACCACAACCGAACCAACCCAATGAACAGACAACGCCAGTGTCTGGCAGCCAATCGTCCCACACTACACCACTTAGTCACAGATAACCACACCAGGAGGCCGAGTCTTTCAGGGTCAAAGCCATGCCCACCAAGGCAGAGAGGAGACACCTGACTGAACAACGGTAAATGCGACAAGGACAAAACTCCAAGGGAACAGTGATAAACAACATCATAGGATTTCTGACCGGAGAAACATGTAGTAACGAGCAGGGAGCGGGCCGGCGAGGCCCCCTCCCCAGTAGATTGATGCAGCCGGTACGAAGTGTTGATACTTGGGAAGGTCATCAGTCTAACCCAAGGGCGTTTTGTATCGCGAGAACTAAGGACTCCGTTAAAACCCAACAAAAGACATGAGCTGGCCCAAAGAACAACATGGGTGATCCCCCACACACAATGTTCAATCCCCCTAATCGAACGCGAAACCTGCGAGTGGACAATATACAGGAAGCCGTAGACAATTTACCGAATGGGGCTCGTACGTGACCGTGATGAAGTGCTCGAAGTGACAGCATCGTGTGAAACCATCAGGGGACGAAATGAGAAGCGAACAAGTAGTCCGCTACGCAACACCTAACTGACCTCAACACTAAAGACCCCAGGAACTACTGCGCGAACTCAGATATCTCCCCCAGAATCCAAGGCATCAAGGCCCATCAAGAGGGCAAAAGAAACGCTCAGGGCGAAGTGACGGCAAGGACCAGGAAAAGTACTTAGAACAAAGCATGAAGAACCTATCCTCCACGGCCATATCAGACTTTTTATATAGTGTTCTTCCTGCCCATAGTCATCTGATCCAAACTGGTCACATGTGTGAAACCAAATCATAGCAAACTAGTCCTATGACCAAAGTGGTCACACACTTAAAACCCATGACCTCACGGCAAGGTCATGTGCAAAAACTCATAAACTAATCATAACGCAATAAACAAGTCATATGACTCAACTGAGTCATATGCGTGAAACCCATGACATCATAATAAGGTTATGTGCAAAACATAAATCATATGCGCAAGGCATACCCACAAGGCACACTCGCGAGGCATACTCACCAAGCCCACGTCTCATGACTCATAATCAAGTTAAGTGTGAAATATAACAAATCATAACATAATAAGTCACATGACCCAAATGAGTCATATGCTTGAAACAATAAGATACCTATGACTCATCATCATGAGTCATATGTAAATCTTTTCTGTGACAAGCCATATTCATGACATTAGCTCCTCTCCCCCTAAGACTGAGTCCCATCAGGCTTCATCCCCAAGTTTTAATATTTCCCGTCCTGCCAAGCACTTGGACCTCCAAAGCCTATTGAACTTGTCGTCCGCTTCCCGCCATCTTATCCTCACTGTTTTCAAGGTGAGGTTTGCCATCTCGATCATGCGCCTTTGATGGTCATTTTGCTGTCTTAGCTCTGTACTCATTTTTTTGCTTGCCAAGATTGTGGCCTTGGCATGGCCAAGTTCTTCCCAAAGTCCTCTCATTTGCATGTTTAGGCTTCTAGTATCTGGTTCCATTTCCATATATGAATTTTGAGCTCCCCGCTCCCTGGGCGTCATCCTCGAGGCCATAGCCCTCTGCTATAGTGTGGCGTCCTTTCCGTCCAACTCTTTCTTTTTTCCATCCTTCTGCAGGTAGTATTTCGCATTGATTTTCTTCATCTTGTGCATTTTGTACCTGTTGTTGAAGCACGGTTTTCAGTGCTTTAGGGCATGGTCCTAGTGTGGACCATACTTTTTATATTCTCTTGGAAACTACCCTGCGTCTTCCTTATTCCTATAGTGTGTGGGCCATCCATCATCATAGCATACCATCCATGACATGGCGTTATGCTGTGCTTGTTTTTCTTTTTCCTTGAGTTCTTAATCGGTCGGCACCATGAATGATTATTCAGGGCTGGTAGGTGTAGTTTGGCGGGGCCTGTCGCCCCAGCCCTCGTATGGTTGCAATGGTGAGGGAGTCTTTTCCTCGCCCTTGTCTTGGTTGAATGTGATCGTTACCTGGGCAGGGCTTGCCTGGGTATCACTGGTGGAAGATTGAGATGGCATCTTGTATGTGTTTGAAGTTGTATGCAAAGTACCAAGTTTTATCGTGTTCTGGTGAGTAACCGATTGACATGGCTCGGTATTGTACATTTCCATAGAAAAAGCCAGAATCGACTATCTCGTCCAGTTCGTATTCTGGTACTCCCTTGAGTTCAGTCGGAGGAGGAGGAATAATTGTTTATGAAGGAAACTTAATGTCGTTGTATAATTCAATGAGTGAGATGTGGAATGTGTTGTGTATTCATATTGAGGGGGGAAGGTCAAGTTTATAAGCTCAGTTGCCCACTTTTTCCAGTATCTTGAATGGCCCTAGTTTCTTGTAGTCCAATTTCTTTGATGGTCCTGTCGTATGGACATTGCATGATATTATCCATACCATATCTCCCAGTTGTATGTTTGGATCCGGTCTTCGGTGTTTATCATATTGTTCATTTTGCCGTTGTTGTACTTGACTCATTTCATATTGTAATGTCTCATTTAGTTTTCCCATGTCGGTTTTATCCGGTATTATACCATTAATGGTATGATATGTGGCCTGACTTCGTGGATGTTGTCTCTAATTTACGAAGAAGGGTGTCGTGCCAATTGCTACTTGTTTACCATTGTTGTATGCGAATTCTGCCATTGATAGCAGTTTGTACCAATGATCTTGTTGGTAAATGACCTAGGCCGGTAAATATTGTTCAGGTATTGCGTTTATCCGTTCCGTTTGTCCATCCATTTGTGGGTGAAATGCTGTGCTCAGCCTATTTTGTATCCCCATTTCTCCAGTTACCTTTTTCCACAGTCCTAATGTGAACAAGGTTGCAAGGTTGGTAATGATATTATTTGGGAGGCAGTGAAGTGGGAAGACATCTTGGAAGAATGGTTGTATGAAATCCCTCGTGTCCATATCTTTTCTAACTGGAATGAAATAATACATTTTGGTCAGACGATCCACCATGACCAGGAGTCTATTGCCTTTCTCTGATAATGGTAGGTCTATGATGAAATCCATAGTAATTGTTTTCCATCGTCATTCGGGAACATCGTTCGATTTCAGTAATCCATATAGTGCATGTTTAGCCATTTTCATCCTTTGCCATATGTTGTAATTCTTGATACATCTTTTATCTTCGCGCAGTCCTGGCCAATGGAATGACCTCATGATGAATTGTGTGGTTTTTCCTGTTCCTCCATGTCCTGCCATTCGCATATCATGGTGTTGTCGTATGATATCTGTTCTTATCTTTTCTTCTTCAGGAATCTCTTGTTTTCCGTCATACCACATGTTTCTATCCTCCCATTGGCATAAACCCAGAGCGATTCCATTCATCTCCTTTTTTCCTTCCTCCAATGCTTCTCTTATTGTCTGAATTGTTTTGTCTCCTTCGTTTACCTTCTCGATTTCCTTTTCTTCCATTGTTGTGAATTAGATAACCTCCATTTCCTTAAAGTAGGTCTTTGGTAATAGTGTTCGTGTATTTTGTTTGATCCTTTTGTTTTCTTTTGTTTGTAGTTTGTCGCTTGCAATCCTTGTGAGAGCGTCTGGCTTTCCACTCTCTTTGCCTGGTCAGTATTCAATTTTGAAGTTGTATTCGCTGAGGTGTTCCATCTACCTGATCTGGCGCTCATTCAATTCCTTCGTAGTCATGAACAGAACCAGCTTCTTGTGGTTGATTAGAGCTCGGACTGGATGGTCATTATTCACAATTTATCTCCTCCATTCCTTTAATGCTTGAACTATTACTAATAGTTTATTGTTTGCCACCTAGTAGTTGTATTCTGCGGGGGTCATTGTCTTGGATTGGTAAGACACTGGCCTCCATTTTCCGTCTTCATATTGTTGTGATGGTATGCCTTAACATACATACTTCAAGGCATGCGTTTCAATCATTGTCCTTCGGTTTGGGTCAAAGTGTATCAGTATTGGTCCTGATGTCAGATGTGTCTGGATGGCATCGTATGCTTTTTATTCTGTTTCTCCCCATTCCCATTTCTTGTCTTTCTTGGTCAGGTTATAGAGTGGCTTTGCAAGCCTGCTAAACCCTTCTCTGAACCTTTGATAAAAGTTGCAGAATTCCATAAAGCATTGAACATCTGTTTGGTTGTTTGGTTTGGCCCAATCCCATATTGCTGTTGTTTGGTCTGGGTCAACATTGACCCTGCTCTGATTGATGTTAAACCCAAGGTATTCGGTTTCTTCTTTATGGAATTCACATTTTGTTGGTTTGATCTTCATTCCTGATCCCTGTATTGCCGCCATAATATTGCTGCAATCCTTCTGATGTTGTTGCATGTTTTCCGCGTAGATGAGTTCGTCATCTAAGTATACGATGCAACATATGTCAAGGTACTTGTTGAGTACCTTGTTGATCTATCTTTGGAATGAAGCCAGTGCATTGGTTAGCCCAAAAGGGATAACTAAGTATTCGAACATTCCATATCTTGAGGCAAATGTAGTCTTCCATTTGTCTCCTACTTTGATGCGTATATTGTGGTATGCCTCCTTGATGTCAGGTTTGGTCAAGGATTTTGCTGACCGTACTCTATCGAGTGCTTCTCCAATGACCGGTAGTGGATATTGATCTTTCTAAGTGACCGAACGTGACCGAATTGAGGGCTCTGTAGTCTACACAGAATCTCATTTTTCCATCTTTCTTTTTGACAAATAGTATTGGAGATCCTCCTGATGCGAAGGAGTCTCTTATCCATCCTCGCTTTAGGTTTTGCTCAATGTACTTTCTAAGTTCTTCAAGCTCTAATTCTCCTAGTGGGTATAATTTCTTGTAGGGAATCTCTTTTGGTTTTCCCATTTTCTCGTCTTTGTCCAGCTGAATCTTGTGGGGGATTCCTGGTCTTTGGGGTAGTAGCCCCGTACCTTCTTTTTTTTGGAATAGATTCGTGAATTGATGATATTCTTTTGGGATCAATTTTTTTCATCCATTTTTACTTTGGTAGTTCTTGTCTTGGATTGCTAGTTCCGTGCTGATATTGATTTTTGCTAGGACCGCTTTTTCGTCTTCGTATATCTATTTGAGAATTCCTGTTATACCTCCTGTTTGATAGCACAGTCCAAAGGCCTGTGCTGTGATCTCCTTGATCTCGATTTATTTTGATTTATCGGGCTGGTTTTGATCTGTCCTTCCAAATCTCTTGTCTCCCGTTGTGGTATCTTCTTGTTAATCTACTTCGGATAGATCCTCTTTATTGATTTTTTCAATAATCAATTGTGCGATTCGATTCCCTTTTTGGACTTCGTAGTCCTCTTGAGCAAGGTTGGCTAAGACCACCTTGATTTCACCTCTATAGTCTGCATCGATCGCACCCGCCATGGTCGTGAGTTGATGTTTAACTGCTAGACCACTGTGGGGTACTATATGTCCATAGGTGCCTTCTCGTAGTCCAATGACTATTCCTGTTGCTATCATTGGCTGCCCATTGGCAGGTATCTTGGTTTCTTTGTTGGCATCCAGGTCATGTCCTGCTGCCTCTTTGGAACCCCTGGTAGGCACTTTTGCCCCTTGGTCCAGCTTTTGTATCCGGACTCTCTTAACTTGTCACATCTTGGCGAACGTTGCATGCAAGGTTTCCTCTTCCGCTTCTGGTATCGGTGTCGAGCAGACCACTGGTCAACTGTTGACACATCGTGTCGCACACATTTCGCTGGTGAAGGTCATCTTGTTCTCGTTCCAATCGATCGTAGGGTTATGTTTTGGTAACCATGGCATCCTTAGGAGTATCACATCGTTCTTGAGATCTGCTACCTGGTAGGTTGCCATTTCCCTATGACTATCAATGTCCATTGGTACTGTCGCTGTATGGGTTATAGGACCCATTACGCTTGGCTTTCCATCTGCTAGGTAGACTTGTCTCGCTTTCTTCGCATTTTTGGTGTGGAGTCCGTATTTGTCGCAAATTTCTTTGTCGATGAAATCTTCTGTCACTCCCAAGTCTAGTATTGCATATGTCATTGTTTCTTCGTGCTTTTCATTGTGTATCTTTGTCTTAATCATCACATGATCTCCCTCTTCTTCGCCCCTTTGCATGTGTAGTACGGTGTAGTAGTTTGCTAACTTGATGGGTTTTCCAGGTTCACATCTTCGGTCTCCCAGACCATCATGTACGTTGGACCCTCGTCTTTTTCCGCCGATAAGTCTTTGGTCATCATCTCGCAGAAGTGAGTTTTCCTTTGGAATTGGAAATGATTATTTCCAGCTGCCTTAGTTCCTTGGCACCCATTGTCTTGTTGGCTTTGGCATTCCCTTATCCAATGTCCTGCCTTCTTGGATCGCAGCCAGAGTTTTCTATTCATCCTCCTAGCGTATTCTTCCTTGGATAGGTTTAAGGCTAGTCCTGATCTTATTCTGTCCAATTCCATTGGTTTGCCTTGTGGTAATGTTCTGCTCTCACTTTGTGTTGCTTGTGGTTGGAAGGTTCCATCCATACTCCTGGACGACTCGAGTGTCCTATGCACTATGGTTTTTTCCAAATTGTCTCAAACCATGTTCAGTTTGCTTTCCCTATTATTTGCCCATGTTTCAAATCATTTCAAAGTTGTATAGTGTAGGTCAGAGATTCCCCACACTTCTCGTAGTCTTTGACAACAGTTTCTTAGCAGGATCATGTAGAGAGTAGCATCGTCAATTCTGCTTCATATTCCAATAGTCGACATTCGTTCCAGTATGCTGAAAATGTCTGTTGTCCTTGTTGGAGTTTCTCCAACTTTCCTCCTGCAGTTTCTTTAGCATTGGGATCACCAAATTGTTCAAATAGGACCGCCTTGAATTCTGCATAGGTGACCTGGTCCCTTTGTTTCCTTCCATCTTGGAATGGTATAATCTATTGCCCAGCGACTCCTCTTAACAGAGGTTCCACAAAGCGAATCTTGATCTCGCCCTGACGTTCTCCATATCCTTTGACGGAGAAATATCCTTCACATTGTGTGAAGCATATTCTGAACTTATCTTCGGCTCCCTCATATGTGTCAGGTTCTTTGGCTTTTTGTCGTTTGATATTTCCCTGTCCTGTGCTTCGTGTTGCTACGAGAAATGTCTGAAACTGGATATCAGTTATTCCAAGTATATTGGTACCTGGCGCTGGAGCGGCTGGGGATTGTGGTCCAGGTACTGCTGATCCCGAAATCCTTTCTGGTCATAGAGTTCCTGTTGGCGAGCTATCGGCAGGGGATCCATTCTGTGGTGTTACTGGACTGGCTGCCCTCGAGGCTCTGCTGAGACGTTATTTAGGGCATCACTAAATCCCCCTAGCTTAAGGTTTTCATCATCAATTTCGATATCTCCTTCCCTGTCTGGGTTGAAGGAAGCCATCTTGTATCCTTTGGCATCGCTCTAGGTGATGCTTTGTAATGTAACGATCCCTCCTTGGATTGTTAGTTCTTGGCGACAGGGAACAATACTTCTCTCCTGCTTCTGTTTCTTTCTTTAATGTTATGATAGTAATAGGCCTCTGCCTACATTACTGATAGTACAAGACCTTTGTCTTCTATCGGGGACGCCTATCATAAGCTTTCTCTGACTCTTCTTTATGAAGAGCATTCCTCGGCGTGCCTATAAGCGTTGCAATAAAGATAAAGATCGTGGAGGGGTTTTGTATTTGTTAAAGTAATAAGGAGGAAAAGTTGTTAGAATTCAATCTAATTTTATTTAAACTCATACTACTAACACTGGCATACGATGAGTCCCAGGGCCAGGCCCTCACGTTGTCGCATCCCGGATACCACTACCTATGAACTAACTAAACCTCCAACCCTGTACCTCAAAGATGCCCGTAGCATGCCCTAATACGAACAATAAATACAAAGCCATTAATGGTAAAGAAAGTTCCTCCTTAGCCCAGCCTGCCCACCAGCCAGGTTACCCATACAAAATCCAAAGATTCTACTACTGCCACCTGAATGTGACCCCACGAAAACCACCTCCCTATTTGAAACCCACCTGAGCATCCCCACTCAATGATCCCGGGACACCCCACTGACCACCCCGGTACCCACCGCCATTACCAAACAAAAGAAACACAGAATACCCAAGGGCGTAAACCCAAATGAAAGCCGACTTACGGGGCGAGAGTTCCTAACCCATGGAGGTACATACCATCATAGAGAAGCAGGGGGGCACCACTGTGGCAGCATAGCCCAAAGACCTCGTCGGAAGCACCCAGAACGAGATAGTCCCCAAACTGATTGCACCTGACCGAACATGCCCAGGGATTCAGCTGCTCCTCCAACTCCTGAGCTCGCTCCTCAGGGGGCGAATCTGCTGCGGACTCTGTAGTAGCCGGTTAGCGATAGCGAACCGGCGAAGGCGATGACCATTCCAAGTCAGGGACAAGTGGCACTGGTGGGGTCTGGTCTTGTTTGACCCGGCACTTCTTGCTTTTCTTTTTCCTCTTCCCACCCCCAGGTGCAGGTCTACTAAGAGGAGTGAATGGGCCACCATCATCACCACCCACCACCACAGGAGGAATGCCACCAGAGGCGTTACTCCGACCAGCCACGGGCTCAGCCAGAGAGGACTCAGGCACCTTCTCCCCCTAAGGAGGTGATACCACCATAGCTGGTATTATCACCCCAGGATCCACCCCACCCACACTAGGAGCAAGCGCCTCAACCAGCCCCAAGGAATCAGGAACCGGTCTACCCACACTACCACCTACAACCGTAGCTAGAGGAGGGGCCGGGATAGCCGGCGGAGTAAAACATTCCCCCAAGGGAGCTGATCCCCCGGACCATGAGAACTCGCAGGGGCTAGTCCACCCTACCCCACTGAGACCACTGTAGTAACTGAAGCAACTGAGGGGACATGCGAAGAGGAGATAACTGTAGCAGCTTCAGCCACCAACATTGTGAGATAACTGTTATTGATAGCATGGTCATTCTCGAGTGCAGCCCACAAGGCAGATATCTCTTTCCCAGCGCAATGAAATGGCTGAGTAAGGATGGAGATGTGATGCTGAAGGCGAGAAACTTCGGCCTCCATGGTGAAATTCTCGTCAATGTCAGAAGACAAAACAACCAAGGAATGTAGTGTAGACGTTGCAGAGGTGGTGGAGGCTCAATTAGCTATTGTGATGGTGAGGAGGCCACCGTAGTGAAAAACTGAAAGATAAGTAAAAGGAAGAAAGGACTTCCAGCAAACCTGAAAGAAGGTATAAAAACAAAGTCCCCAAAAGGTGTTCGAAGTTAAATACATGAAGCCTATCAGGAGATAGAAATCAAGGACTCCGATTCGATCGAGACCAAACCTTGACGTCAGACACTGGATCAATGAACTAGGAAAAGTACTTAGAATTCAATATAATTTTATTTAAGCTCGTACCGCCAACACTGGCATACGACAAGCCCCGGGGCCAGGCCCCCAGGTTGTCACATCCTGAATACCACTAACTACCAACTAACTAAACCTCCAACCCCGTACCTCAAACATGCCTGTGCCATGCCCTAACATGAACACTAAATAAACGCCATCAATGGTAATGAAAGTCCTGCTCAGCCCACCCTACTCGCTAGTGAAGTTACCCATACAAAATCCAAAAGATTCCACTACCGCCACCTGAATGTGACCCCGTAAAAACCTCCTCCACAATAGAAACCCACCTGAGCGCCCCCATTCAATAATTCCGGGACACCCCGCCAACCACTCCGGCACCCGTACATATTCCAAATAAAAGAAACACCCGCAAAGCCCAAGCCCATAGACCCGAGGGAAAGCCAACTTACAGGGCGAGGGTTCCTTAACCAAGGGGGTACGAACCGTCATAGAGAATCAGGGTGGCACCACACCACAGTGCAGTCCAAAAACCTTGATGGAAGCAGCCAGGACGAGATACTCCCCAAGCAGCAGGTACTTGACCGAACATGCCAAGGTAGTGAACTCCTCCTCTAACTCCTCAGCTCACTCCGCTGACGGCGAACCCATCGTGGACTCCATAGTAGCCTGTTCGCTACCACGAGCCGGTGAAGGGGATGATCCTTCTGTATTGCGGACAAGTGGCACAGGTGAGGTCTGGTCTTGTTTGACCCGATGCTTCTTGTTCTTCTTTCTCTTCCCACTCCCGGGTGCAGGTCTAGCAACAGGAGTGAACGGGCCACTCTCATCACCACCCACCACTAGAGGGGAGACGCCACCAGAGTCCTTACCCCCATCAGCTACAGGCTCAACCCCAGAGGACTTAGGCACCTTTCCCCCCAAAGGGTGTGATACCGCCACAGCTAGTGTCACCACACCAGCATCCACCCCACCCACACCAGGAGCAAGTGCCTGAACCGGTCCTGACAAATCAGGAACCAGTCCACCCACACCATCACCCACACCTGAAGCTGTAGGAGGGGCCGGGATAACCAGCAGCGCAACATTCCCCTGAGGTTGCTCCTCTGCCGGACTCTGAGAATTCACAGGGTCTAGCCCACCCCCCCCAACCGAGATAACCGTAGCAACCAAAGCGACTGAGGGGACAGGCGAAGAGGGGATAACCAAAGGAACTTCCACTGCCCGAATCGTGACCAAACTGTGAACTGTATCACATTCATAGGCCTGGGGAGCTGACAAGGTAGATATCACTTTCTCAGTGGGATGAAATCGCCAAGAATAGATGCAGATGTAATGCCGAAGGTGAAGTTCTTCTCGATGGCACGAGACAGAACCACTGATGAATGTACAGTAGATGTGGCAGAGGGGGTAGAGCCTCGCTCAGCCATTGCGACGGTAAGGAGGCGACTATAGTGAACAAGTGAAAGGATAAGTAAAAGGAAGAAAGGACTTCCAGCAAATGTAGGAGGAGGTATAACAGTGAAGCCTCCAAAAGGTATTTGAAGTTAAAGACTTGAAGCCTATCATGAGATAGAAATCAAGGGCTGTGATTGGATCGACACCGAACCTTCACTACCGACACGGGGTGAAAGACGGAGGAAAGGTACTTAGAACAAAGCGTGAAGAACCTATCCTCCCCACCTGTATCAGCCTCCTGATATAGTGTTCTTCCCACCCATAGTCATGTAACCCAATGTGGTCACATGTGCAAAACCAAATTATAACTAGTCACGTGACCAAAGTGGTCACACACTTAAAACACATGACCTCATGGCAACGTCATATGCAAAAACTCATAAACTAATGGTAACGCAATAAACAAGTCCTATGACTCAACTGAGTCATATGCGTGAAACCCATGACCTCATAATGAGGTCATGTGCAAAACATGAATCATATGTACAAGGCATACCCGCAAGGCACACTCACATGGCATACTCGCGAAGCTCACATCTCGTGACTCTTAATCAAGTCATGTGCGAAACATAACAAATCATAACATCATAAGTCATATGACCCAAATGAGTCATATACATAAAACAATAACATACCTATGACTCATAATCATGAGTCATGTGAAAACCTTTTCCATGCCAAGCCACGTTCATGACACTGACCAAGAAGATCAGTGGGGCCTACCCCCCATCGGTGGTGCCATGCCTCCTCCCACCAAACCCATAGCCAGACCAGAGAAACCAAACAAACCTCATAAAGCTCAGCACGCAAGACCCAAACAAGTCCAACCAGGTGGTCACAACCCACTATCCACACAGGTGGCAGTCAGCCAGCTAGTCCATTGTAGAGCATTGCAGCACTCAGCAGCTTTATCCAACAGCTCAAGCTGGTCTGGAAACATTTAATTAGACCTTGTCCAACCTGACATAGGCCCGACCGTTGCTTACAGGTGCCTCTCCCCCCCACAATTAGCCCCACCCAAGCCACAAACACCAGACACCACAGAGCCGATCCAGCCCCCCCAGCTCCTCAGACAGATCAACCATCTGATAGCCACAGGACAGCCCATAACGTGCCCCATCAGGTAGCCACTTGTCTTGGCCACACCAACAGAGCCCCAATCTCTGGTACCTTGTAGCTGAGGGGGGCCTACCAGCCACTGCTGGGAGCTACAAAGGACGCAGCACCAGCACACAAAGGCACCAGCACCAGCCACACCATCTAACTCAGTCAAACAGACATTCAATTAAGTTGGGAAAGAGTAGGCAGAGCCAGCCAATGCCAGCCCCACAGGTCCGGCAACAGGTACAGACCAAATGATGGGCAAGAGGTGCCCCCAAACAATGTGATATAAAGGGGGAGGGCGAAAGAACAGAAGCAGACAAACAGAAGGTAGGCCTCACTTGCCATGAGTGAAGCCGCCAACCACAATCCGCAACTGAACGACCTAAACCCACAAACAATGCAAGTGCTCGGCAGCTAATCGTCCCACACCACCCCAGACAGTAATGAGAAACCACACCACGGGATAAGATTTTTCAGGCTCAAAGCCATCCCCACCGAGGTAAGCAGGAGACACCTGACTGAACCACTGTAAATGCCGCAAGGACAAAACGTCCAAGGGAAGGGTGATAAACAACATCGTAAGATTCTGACCTTAAAAATGTAAGGTAATGAGGAGGGGCTGAGCTGGTGGTGCCCTAATACCTGAGACATGATGCAGCTAGTACGATGAGTTGAGGACGCTGGATGGTCATAAAGCAAACCTGCTTGTGTTTTGTATAGTAAGAACTAAGGACTCCCTTAAAACCCAACAAGAAACATAAGCTGGCCCAAAGAACGACATGGGTGATCCCCCAAAACACAAAGTTCAATCTCCCCAATCCAATCTGACAACTGCAAGTAGATGATAGACATGAAGCCAAAGACATTTTACCGAAAGGGGCTCGTAAGCGACAATGATGAATAGCTCAAAGTGCCAGCATTATGAGATAACCAGCAGGCAACAAAACGAGAAGCAAACAAGTAATCCATTATGGATCACCAACACACCTCAACACCAAGAACCCCAGGAACTACTGAGCAAACTCATATATCTCTCCAGAATCCAAGGCATCAAGGCCCATTGTGGGTGCGAAAGAAATACTCACGGTGAAGTGATAGCAAGGACGAGGAAAACTACTTACAACAAAGCAGGAAAAACCTATCCTTCTCAGTCATACCACTCCTTATATAGTATTCTTCCTACCCAAAGTCATGTGACCCAAAGTGGTCTCATGCGCAAATCCAAATCATAACAAACTAATCATGTGACCAAAGTGGTCTCATGTGCAGAAACTCATAAACCTATCATAACACAATAAATAAGTCTTATAATCCAAAGTAGTTATAAGCACGAAAATCATAACCTAATAATGACGCCATTTTCGAAACATAAATTGTATGTACAAGGCATATCCGCAAGGCATACTTACAAGGCAGACTTACAACTCACATTCGCCAGATGCACTCCTTATGACTCATAATCGAGTCATTTGCAAAACATAACAAATCTTAACCTAAGCAAGTTATATGACCAAAATGGTTATATGCACGAAACAATAACATACCTATGACTCTTAATCATGCTTCATGTGAAAACCTTTTCCATGCCAAGCCATGTTCATGATACATGGATTTAGGCATACAAGCGCTAGCATTAGCCAAAGAGCTCTATGTAAAGGAATAGTTGGAGTGGCACATAACAGAAGGCTATGAGTGCTACCGACCAAAACTTGCACATGCCTGACACATGAAAGCAGTGAGTTGGATGGATGTGTTCTGCTTGGTGAGGGTATGGAGTGGGGCTGGCCTGTAGAAACACAATGACCGCGCTAGGAGAGAAAATAGGCACTACCTGACTAGATGTGGAAGATACTTGGCCAAGAGACCTGGTCCGGTAGCGCTGTTTGAGGATAAGAGAGTTATAGATTGGACCTCTTAGTGGAGGCACAACTGATGGGTTGGGCTTGGCATCCTGCACAACCACAAGAGTCTTGGCGATGTGAGGATTGTGGCCAGGAACCCATTCAGTGGGAAGTACTACGCAGTGGACCCAGTTGAGGAAGCCTATATGGAGGTGTTCCTTGATCGGATCTGCCTGGGTACAGAAACAGGGGGCCGCAGTAGGGGGGGGGGCATGATTGCATGCTGCCGATACTGACCCAGTTCTCTGGACAGGGGCATGTGTTTAGAGTTGGGTCTGGAGTGTTGGGGAAGTGTGGGCACTGTGGGGCTACGTTAGGTGTGCATGACAACCGGCGATGTGTTAGCTTGCACGGGGGGGGCCCGACAGGAATACAGCAAGGGAAGGTACTGGCAGTTTTGGGGAGGTTTATGGAACCACTGGGAAGGTATGGGAGAGGCCGTAGGGTGGCCATAGTGAAGTGGTAGATGCTTCGCTTTATCGAATTTGATTCTGAGGTGTTTGTGGTGTGACAAGTCATTTGGGAGCTAGAAGACTTAGGTGAAACACGTGACACTGGTGGACAGATGTTGGGACAAATTTTTTTGACTATTTTGTGTTTGGGTGGATTCGTGGAGCTGGTTTTGGTGGATGATTGGGGTGATGTTGGTAGGGTTGCAAGACAGTCAGATGCATAAATCTGGGATCCCCCAGGTGGGGGTGAGCACCTGTGAGACTGTTGGTAGTGGAATTTTGGATTTATGTTTGGGTGGAGGGTTGCGAGACTGGTTGGCCCGTGGTAGTGTTTTATTTATTTGTTTGTTATCCCTTTGTTTGATTTCGTGGTTTTCACTACGGGTTGCAGTTGTACCCTAGTATTGTTCAAAAGTGAAGTGTGATACCAGATTGAGAAAGGATCAGAGCTGTGTAAACTATTGGTGTATTACACTAGCTTTCATGAAATAAGGTAAAGCAGAAGTTTTTTTTTTCAAAGAGGAACATGGCAATACGAGCACAAAAAAGATGTTTAATCCTTTTTCCTTCTCTGAAGAGCCAGCTTTTCCTGTACTGTATCAGATAAAGTTCCACCTCTCCTAACATAACGGTAAGAGAAGCAGTGTAACTGCTTCTGTCTCACATCAAATAAGAGCATGCCTTCCAGGATCTTTTCATGACAACGGAAGTTCAGTATGTTTCGCTATATACCATATCATATAGAAAGAATTTAGTATTAAAAGCTTCCAAATACTCATAATGTCCTGACATTTATGAACAGAACTGCTTTTATATACTACTAGAATTGGAAGATGCCAGCTGATTTATTACCTGTATGCAATAGCACTTGTGTTTACAAATATCAGGATTTTATGAGAATAAGGTCTAGGATCTAAAAGATACTGTACAAACTTACCACTTCAATGACTCAAGGAATTATTTCCTAATGGTATAACCCCAGGGCAATGCTCACCATTGGTAACAGGGAGTTGAGATCTGAAAGTAATGGTCTCTAACTCTACAGCACGGGGTGGATTAAGGCTTTGGCATTCAATAAATGTTAATGAAGATGCAAGCTGAATTCAAAAATCTCGATGGTTGTAGTAACTTGGTTGGGTTGAAGTGTGGTCTTAATTCATAGAGTAGGCTTGGATTGAAGAACAGCCTTCAATTAAAGAGCCGGGAATAGAGTGTGTTAATATCTTTGCTAACGTCTAAGCATTGATTACCATAGTGTCTAAAAGCTGAAAGAAAACCGGCATCCTAACTCAAGAAACTCGTAGCTGTCTAGTATAGTAGTTCCGATAATGATCAGCTAAATCACCTACGTTCATGTGGTTGTTATAAACAATCGCAAATTTTGGTGTTAGTATAACAACACGAGGATGGTCACCAAAGCAGAGTAGAATGTTTTGGTGGTTGGTATTTGTGGTCTGAGGTCGTCAGTGCTGTTTATCAGGATAGTTTTCATGCTCTGAAGGAATCCTGTATACCGTGCTCATGAATAGGACAAGATTATTATCCTACCATAAGCAAACTAAAACATCTTTCTCCACCACTCCTGAGATAGTATTAAGTGGAAAGGTTCACTTTTTTTTACTGAATTGAAATGCTTTTGGATACTTCACAGAAGTAGGTCAAAAGGTACTACATGTGCCAATTCCTTTATTCCTTAAGGCCTTCAGAGGTGGTATATTGATAAAGTAGTTGTCCATATATATCATAAAAGAAAATTAGGAGAATGGAAGACTGCAAGCCAGCTGGTAAACAGTACATGAAGTGGAACTTAATCTCAAAGAACCCGAATAGAGATTTGAGTTAAGCTCAGTAAAAGATTCAGTACGACTGGTAAAAAGAAAGGAATATGTATATCCATAGTAATATAAGGCTAAAACCTTATATCCTTGAGGAGTTGGCTTACCACAGGTAAGAGTGGTATGAGATGATTGTTTAGTAAACCATACTATCATTTTATCTACCGCGAGATCACTTGCCGGTAATAGGAAGAATCATATCCAGTTTTCAATGTGCTAGCTAAAGGCTGAAATTTCTGATACCACTGAGCTTGGGGGAGAGACTAATAGGGTGGTGAAATATGAAAATATCTCTTTAGTTGCTCAAAATAGTTTTGTTTTATTTTATTTTTTGTTAAATCCGCGGTTTATTTGTAAACTAATACATGAAGATCCATGGTATAAACCCTGAGGTATGACCTAAAAACCCATAAAACAAAAGAGATATTTCTCTCCAAAATAACAATTTATCGATGAAACATCACTATCTCCTCCTAGCATTTACGGCAAAACAATTTAGTCCTTCATGAGGCCAATCTAGCCTTTCTGATAAAAGGAAAAACCCCCATCCTTGTCATAAAATTAATCCTATTTCGTTACATATAAGAAACAAAATCCCTCAAAAAGCAACAGGTGCTCTCACCTCTTTTCTACAGCCCCAAATCTCGTGCCACGTTTAAAGCTTTCGGTGACAAACTCTCCCTGGCCTTAGCCAACATCAAGCATTCCATATCATGTTCCAAGGTTTCCGGGGCCCCACTGCATCTGCTGCATGTGTGATCCCGATCTTGGTTGGACCAATCTGCGTGTATGTTAAGATAGCTTTTATGAGCCCTGATCTGGTGAATCCATCTAGCCTGAAACTTGAGTAGTCATGAAACTCCAACAGTCTCTAAACAGGGGCCTATACTTGTAGTAATGTGGGTACAGCTGTTGCACCCAATCTTGCCATATCTCTTTCTGAACTTTATCCTTGGCCTTCAGGCAAGCCTCAGTGTCCTGCTGCGGGACCTGGGCTAACTTGGACAGCTTTGTTAGTATTCTGGCATCCGGGAAGAGTGTCACCACGGTAGCGGCAACTTTGTCTATCGGGAGCCATACCTGTTGTGTAGTCATGGAGCTTGAGGTCTAAACCTTGGGCCTCATTCCTCCCTTATTCATATAGAAGGTCAGTCTCCTTTTCGTCTTGACTTTGAATCTACTGTTCGTCGGGAAAGCCATTGGGAGTATAGCTATTGCAATGTTGTTTTCTGGAATCGCTGTGGCCAGGCGCACCATGGTTATCTTTTTCACCTGTTCCACATACAATGCTATCGGGGCTAGGCATGCCTCGGCCGAAGGGACCATGGTGTTTGTTGCGTACCATGTGTCAGTGATCCATCTGGCCACTCTGTTCCAAAAGCTTTATATCTTTCCTACCATCACCATTGACGGAGCCAATACCTCCACCCCATATAGCAGTATAGGCAGTAAAATCCCTTCCACCTGTCTCCTCGCCCCATACAGTGTAAGGCCCTTCCCTGGCATTAAGAGTCTTTGAATCCTCCCAAAGGCCCCTTGTGCCAATGACAACCTTTTCTGGAAATGAGAGCTGGTTTCCCTATCATTAGCCAACCAGTATCCCAGCCATCTGACCAGGGTGCAGGCGGGTTTGATGACATGAGAGTGCGCATTAACTGTATGATTAGGCCTAGGGCCCTTCTCTCTCCTCATTCTCAAATGCCGGAGCTCGGTCTTCGCCAAACTAAACAATAATCCTAGACTCTGCGCCGTAGCGACCATCTTCTCAGTTTCGGTCTCTAGGATTCTGGAGTTATTGTACCATGAATGCGATGCTACTATGATCTGGAAGTCATTAACATAAGATGAAGTAAACATCTCCTTTAAGCCACGCCCAAGATGCAACAGCCTAACATATATGACAAAAAGGAGCGGGAACGGTGGTGGTTCTTGCACTATCCCTTTGTTGACTGTATGATCTCTCCTGGGGCTCCCGCCATATGAAAGGGAGACATTTCTTGTAGCGATAAAACTCTATATCCAGTTGACAAGGTACCAGGGAATTTGATCAACCCCCTCTAACCTATCTGACAACTAGTTTTGATCTACGTTATCGAAGCCCCCTTTTACGTCTAAGAAGATTGTAGATACCTTCTTCTTCGCAAACTGTGCCTCTTTGATCCGATGCTGAAGCAACGCCACAGCATGCACTGTAGACCTTCGGGGCAAGCTGCCAGTCTGATTTTTTGCAGTAGAGACCTTGATCGTATGCGATTTTTATCAACCACAAGTTCACTATGCGTTCCGTCATCTTGGAGAAAGTCTGCATCAAAGCTATGACTCTGAAGCTCGAGCAATCCACGTAGTATTATTTATTTGGCTTTGGTAGTATGACACCGGTCGATTGTTTGAGCACCGGGGAGTGGATCCCCCATTCGAGCAGATTCTCGATTAGCCTTGGTATTATCTCCTGGTTCATACTATGGATTGCTTTCCAAACCCCATAAGGCACCTGATCTGGCCCCAAAGCGGACTGGTTGATACACCTCTGCAGCACCTCTCCCACCTCTTCCTACTTAACCTGATCCTCCCTTCACGGCCTTTGTGTATTCGGGATGGGTCGGGAGACTGGGTCTTCATTCGTAGAAAGGAAGTGTTATATTATTGCTTTTTTAGTTCTTTCAGGGATTGTGTTGGCTCCCCCTGGTGTTCTACTAGATATCCTCTGTCTAGTGAACTGGTGAGCCATCCACACATTGTTCTTCTTGGCGATTACTAGGAAGTCATCCCCATGCGCCCTCTTCACGGAATTCAGTGCTTTCCTGTATGCCTTCTTCACCCTATCTCTCTCTTCTACTCCTGTCCCGTTACACCTTACACGCCGAGCTTCAGAAGTATATACCCTTCTCAACCAGGTGTCTACTATTTCTTCAACCATTTTGTTAGTTTTTTTTCTTCGGTGCCCAGCTTCGAACATTGTGGAGCAGCTTATTCAGGCTAGTTTGAAAATTATATACCGCCTCACCTGGTTCTAAGATTAGTTCGTATCTATTCGGACCATTTATATAACCTTTCAAGGCCATTTCAATGAGGGTGTTTGGCTCACCCTTCTCCATTCGCTATATTATTTTGCTCCAGTCTGGAGCAGGTCTGGCTAGCTCTGCCTCTTCATTATTAACTTCAGTAAGGATGACTATATGGTCCGAGCTCATCCTTTGGTACAGATCCCTCCATCTACCTATCCTCTGTAGCATTACTACATTCGCCAAGAACTAGTTGATGGTGGAGGCTCTGTGCAATGTCAGGTTTTTTCCGAGAACCTGGTGTAGATCCATGGCATATTTAGGACATTGTAACCATGTCACACTGCTGTACGCATGTACAGCTCCCCTTGTCACCATTCTCCATAACTGAGGTCCTCAGGGGGTCTATGAACATGGTGTATACGTTTAAGTCTCCCACCACTAAGGTGGGCTCTTGCTCCTTAATAAACAAACTAGCGGGCTCAACTTTGTTGACACCCTCTACCTACCAATTATAAACATTCAATAAAACAAAGGAAAAACTTCTTCCCACAAGCCGCCTTCCTCTGCTAAAAACTCTTAAATATATTACATTTTCAGCCGCCAGTACCACCACGAAGGAAACACCTGCTAACACTCACAAGGAAATATACGTTGCTACCCTAACCTTATTGCTGTTTTGAAAAACACACTCATATTCTAGTGCCCTTAACGGGGCCTCACTATACAGGGGCAGATGTTGAATACATATAAAGGAAACATTAAACCCTTTAACTATGTGAAATAACGAAATAAAAACATCCTTGCTCCTCTCCCACTTATGTTCGACAACCTTCAACTTCATTCTTTTCATTGTTCTTTGTCCGGATGCGCTCGACATATAGCCCACCAGGCTGATGTTGAGTACCAGTCATACCAACGTGAGCTCAGGAGGCCATCAGTTGGTTGTATTTTTCTTTTTCTTATTCTTTGACTTTGACCCATACCAGGCAATCTTTGTCCTTAGCGGAGTGTGATCCCATACACACTGGACATCTGGCCCGTGTCATCGAATACCAACCTGGTATGAGTCTTGTGTGTCCTCTACAACTCGTTTGTCCATTCTTGCGATCTTCCTCGGGGTGCGTCTTGCACCGGAGGGGGCAAATATCCACTTTGTCCCGACATCCTATTTTGGGGTGACCAAACTTCCAACATCTCATGCATTGCATGGCTGGGGTCATGTACTACATGACCTTTCGATTCTTTAACCTTTCCCATAAAGACCACCTGTGGGGTAGGTTTCCCAGCGTCTGCTTCTGGCAATCTTAGCATCAAGGAGGTAGCCCTCTTTCCTATCCTACTCACCATATCTGCTTTCAGGAACTTGGCCAATGTGAGGTCGATTCTGTGTGTACTTTTAAAGTGTTGATTGATCTCTTTATCCAGCTCAGTTGGGTCAAATGGAATAGCACCTAGTGGAATGCCATGTACCAAGATGTTGACGTCAGTTGGGACTATTCTGAAAGAAAGATACACTGGTTCTCCTTCAGGGTTTGTCGATTTCAGCATCTCAGTCATCTTCTCCAGGTATCTGGAGTACTGTCCTGAATCCGCTTCCTGTGGTACAGGAACCATAATTTCGCTATTTATCCTATTCGAAGACACTTCCAGATCGGTTGGTGCCTTGTACACACAACTCACCAGTGCATTGGTAAGAACTATTACTCCTCTTGCTTCTTCTGCCACCGGATTGGCGAGGAGTTTTGCCATTGTCCTTGTGGCAAAGATCCTACATTTGGCCACTGTAGATCGGCTTTGGGGTTTAGGGCTTTTGACTGTTGTCCACTCCCTGTCGTCTTTGCCCTTGCCTTGTTCCTGTATTTTAGGCTCCTTAGGCGCCAGTTGTTTGCGTGAGGTGAGCCCCTCCTCTAAACTACATTTCCCTTTTCCTTTCTTCTTCTTTGCCAGGATCACTTCAATCTCCGGCTTGGATGCTGCCTCAACATATGACTCAACCTGTTTTTTCCTTGGTGGTGGCCATTCTGCTACCTTTGCCACTGCCACACCTTGCTCCTGTATGAGGGAAGTGAGATTTTGCATCATAACGTTGAGCACCTTGATCTGGTAACCCTGGTAATAATTAGGGACATCATAGTGATGCTTTTAGTAGAAAAGTCCTCGTCCTCAGCATTGCCGATGGCATGCTTGGCAGAAGTTTGTTTCTTGGGCCCTTGGGCATTTAGCAGGTCCATCACGAGGCCCTTGATCTGATGAAATTCAGGGAGCTCATAAGGCTCGGTCTCTTCCTTCTTTCTCTTCAACCCCCAGGGGTGGTGGTCTCTGGCCTTTCGTTGTCACTAGTGTCCATACCTTCTGGGAAAGCTATACCCTGAATTGGTATCATGGCCATTTTGGGATTATCCATGTAACCTGACTGGTCATGTTACACGAGAATTTGGAGATAGTGTACGTGGTGTTGAAAAAAGTACAAAAAAGCATTTAGGAGAAAAATCAGAGAGGAGAAGCTGGGCTCAAAGCAGCTACAAGAGAGATACATTCCAATACGATGAGAAGGAAAACTATTGTCTTGCTTCCAGTAATCTGACATCTGAGAGGATGGAAAAACGCCCATATAGCTGATAATACTAAAAAATATTTTTAACTTGACAGCTGAAGTTAGTTTCAAGGGACGCGATCTCCCAGTCACATTTCCTGCACCTTCATTACGGCATATTGATTTGTACTCTTGGCGAGTTGTTGAAATACACACTTATCAAAGAACAATTGAAAATATCCTAATGCCCTTCCTGCGATATCAAAATCAACTGGAAGTAGTGCACACTGCTTGTGTTTTGGCATAGGATGAACAAAAGGGTCAACTTCGGAAACGGGAGGTAGTGGAGGAAGCTGTTGAAGCTCTCAGATATGGTTTTCACCATGGTTTTATCTTCATTCCTCCTCCTCTCGTTCGTCCTCTTCCTGATCCACTCCTCCATTCACGTTTATAACCTCATGGTCACCTCCCTCCATATCAATATATTCCTCTAACCTCACAAATTCAGCTTCAACCTCATCACTGTTGTATCACTCTTCTTGTTCGGCCATTGATGAAGTTGGTTGTTATTATACATGCTTCTAACCTACTTCTACTTTCGTTGCTCTCCTGTTACCTGTGATCCAACCAAGACCTCATTTCCCCTAATCACCACGTCATAAGCTTACTCTATTGTGTTTAGCTTTTGCTGATCGCACCACAGATCTCATGCTAAAAAGCTGTGAAATTCGGCATCAAACGAAGGGATGGTTTTGGTTGGCTCACGGGGGTGATGCCGTTAGGCTGTATGCCAGCTTGGCGATGTCGTGTTTGGAAGCGAATAAATGATTTATAAATAAGGGTAAAACAGCAATGTCTGGACCCTAACCCTCCCGTTGCATTACTGGCAGAAAAAATGATTGCCCACCCAACACCCCAAAATCTCAAACAAACTTACCCCTCTTCTCTTCTTTTCTTTGGCTTCTCTCGAGAGGAAATCGTCGTGCCTTGAAATTCCCAACCAATCCACCTCGCTTACTACAAAACCTCTTCCTTTCTTTTTCAACCTCACCCTGCACGAGTCCGTTTTTATTTCATTTTTTCCGTTCGGTAGATAAATACATCAACTGTACACAATGGGCTTTCCTGAGGCTCGTTTATCCGGTGCGTTCTCTCTTACCTACCCCACTGCAAGTGATCAGTCAAGTGTTACAATACATGTAATCCGACTGACGAGAATAATGAAATCAAAGACCTGAACGGCAGGCTCGAGGCAAGAAGTTACATCGTCGGCTACGCTCCATCCCAAGCCGATGTTATCACCTACAAGGCACTCTCTGGAGCACCCGACGCCGACAAGTTCCCCCACGCCGCGAGATGGTACAAACATATCGACTCCTACCAGAACGACTTCTCCAGCCTCCCTGGTGATGCCTCTGCTGATGTCTCTTCGTACATCCCTGAATCTACCACTTCTGCCGCTCCTGATGCTGAGGAGGAAGATGATGAGGTTGACTTGTTTGGGTCTTCAGATGAGGAGGTTGATGAGGAAAAGGAGGCCCTTACCAAGAAGAGGTTGGAGGAGTATGCCGCCAAAAAGGTGAGTTTCCTTATCCACCCTTACTGTTATTGTTGTGGGATTTTTTCACCCCTGGCTAATCGAGTGGGGTAGGCTGGCAAGACTAAGCCTGGTATGATCTTGTTCTCCTCTACCGGGGGGATGTTGCTGACTGATATTAGCGGCCAAGTCTGTTGTCACTATGGAGGTAAAGCCGTGGGATGATACTACCGATATGGTTGGCTTCCTTGCTTCACCTCAGCGATTTTCATACTGACCTCTCGATAGATCCAGTTGGAGAAGAACGTTAGAGCGATTGAGAAGGGTAAGACTCATCACTTCCAACCTTTAATGAGCATAGACTAACTGTCTACAGATGGGCTTGTCTGGGGAGCTTCCACCTTAGTCCCTGTCGGTTTCGGCATCAAGAAGTTGCAGATTAACTTGGTTGTCGAGGATGAGAAGGTCTCTCTTGACGATCTGCAACAGGAGATCGAGGGTGATGAGGACCACGTCCAGAGCACTGATGTATGTCCCTTGTATAACTCATGTTACGCATTGCTGACAATGGAGGGTAGATCGCTGCTATGCAGAAATTATGAAGTGCCGGTCGGTGTTCGTCACGGAAGCCGTCTAGACCATGCCATATTTCAGGCGGAGCCTAGATAGATGATCAAAAAAATTAAAATTCGCGCGAGCGACCGAACGGGCGAATTGGGGTTTGAAAGTCTGAATGCTTGTGACACCGAGATGATATCTATTGCAAACACTTGCGCGCAGATTCTACCAGCTTGATTACCAGCTTGATTGTGACCACTTTAGGAGATCTCCGACGCCCATATCGTATCTACAGAAGGAACATGACATCCATAATCCATCCATCTATTAACCTCAATTAACCCACCTATCTGGTCCAATCCAATCCATTCGACCCACTAGGTGTTTTAAGGGGAAGAACCTTCCTCTGCACCCTTAACCCACTTGGCAAACTCGGCCCGCTTGGCCTATCCCACAGCCAAACAATCAATTAGCCAAACCGCCCAGAACTCAACCTCAACCCCGGAGGGGGGCAAAAAAACAAACAAACCCTAATATCCAGAAAGCCCACACGCTCCTCCAGATAGCTGAACTGTCCATACCCCTTCTCCCGCTCCAGCAACCCGCTCCACACGCTCCAGGAGATGGGCTTCAACTCCTCACGATTTCCTAGCACGATGCCGAAGCACAGCAGAACCACTGAGACCAACATCTCGACCGCCACGTCCAGCGGTAGCGAGGTAGTTGGCATTAGAAGGGAGTGTTCGTGCGCGGAGTAGCAGCTTTTTATTTTTTGGGGAGGGTTAGCTTGGAGAGGGAAGGAGGATGCGGGGGGAGGGTACGCACGAGTGGATTAGGAGAAGGGCCGAGAGGGATATTAGCACTCTTGAGGGCATTTTTCTTCTTTTTGATAATCGTCGGTAGTTGGTGGTCGTTTTTCGTAGGTCTTTTTTCGGTTACTGGTGAGGTGTGTAGATTCGATGATGGGTGGTTTGGTAAGTACCATACTGTATGATGGCTGTGCGGCAATTATGGTTGAAAACAGGGCTTTGCTAGTTCCGAATGATTACCCGGCTTTTGTACTTGGTCATTTGGTATCACTCGCTGTTTTGGTTTGGTGAAATAAGGATGGTAGGGGGTAGGGTTTGTGGTATGGTGTGGTGGCAGATAGCAGTGGGTGTATTAGTTAGTAGGTTATAGGATTCTATTGGTGTATTTATGGAACCATGCAGCATGGATGGGTTAAAGGTTGTGGGTAAGGTAGATTTTTGTAGCTTAGGCTTCGATATTTGGCAGCGATTTCCAGCTGCAACATTCATAATCAGGAGGTTCTGTGGGGGTCGGACGTAAAATTGAGATTGTATCGTTCATGAATTAGCGCAAGCTCAAGAATATAAACAATGCGAGAAGCGCGGCTTGTTATCTCAGGATAGTTCCGTGTATCCCGTAGATAGGTGGTTATTCTGGGGGTCTATATAAATTTATCATCTAAGCTGAAGTGCGGGGTGCTGAGATACATGAATTTCTCCTAACTCTTAGAGCCTCCTTTCTCCCTGCGGAGGCTGAGCTGTTTATGACACGAGGCAACACTTAAGTTCAGCTTCACACATAGCAAGGCAACCTTGTGAGAAGGGAATAGTACGTTAATGGGGTTTAAAAATAATAATACTTGTGTTGAGACGAATAAACAGAAGAAATCGTGGGAATGCCTTGACTCTAGGAGATAGTAAAGGAAAGAAAGGTTGTGTAAAGTGTCGTGAATGCCGTACTCAGCTCCAATACAATTTGTGAACCAAGTCCCGTCTGTCGACTAAAAACAATACAATCCTAGTCGTCCATTCCCATCGCTCGTATCCTTGGGGCATAAACTGTGTTGTGGTAGTATTCAATAGTCTGCTAGTCGGTATATAGAATAACGATCGCTGGTCTGCATACCCCTGGCTAAAGGCCGGAGCGTAATAATCACGCCGAAATCCCACACCCTTGACACTCATCGGGCATATCAATGCTCGCCCAAACACTCCGCACCTGACAAGGTCGTTGAAATAGATACCCTGAACTGCAGTGCTTCCCAAAGATATACCTGACGTGACCACAGGTCCATATGTGTTTGTAATACAAGCACATTATCGTTCTGTTCGTGTGTGTTTCGTGCTTGTGGAACCGCGAGAATGTGCGCGTGTGTGCAGGTGGTGATGGAGAGCTCGGTCTCGGTGAGAACGTCGAACTTTATAAAGAGCAGGAAGATTAGTTCCAGAGGTTAGAAAGCATAGAGTGCGACGTGGAGTATGATCTGTGGGAGCTATGCTGCTGTCCGCTCTGGGCCCTCTGCCACTATCTTCATGCTTAGCAGGAATCCCCGGCCATCCGCGTCCCCTGAGTTGCCTTAGGAAAGTGAGTAAGAGTGTGGGGAGACACTTTTCAAAGTGCCATTCGTTGCGAGCTTATGCGGGAGCGCGCAGAATGCACGGCCTCCCTGGTGGAAGAATGCGTGGTGCTGGGCCAGAGGTTTGATACAAGATACTTTATCGACAAGGGTTTGATAGAGAATTTGGGGGAAGTAACATCATTCCGAAACATCCTCGCAGGTAAGACTTCTCCGAGCGTATATTGTATTATGGCAATAGATCCCCTTCCTCTTACATCCTTAGGAGTACTGCGTCCCAGACACGTTGGTTGGGGGGAATTTGTCTTCAGACTGACGTTTTCAGGTGATGGAAACGGGATGGATATTTCCATCACGTCCGATTGATCGAGAGTTCAGGAGTGGCTGAAAATGGTGGGGGTGGCTTGTGGGTAACGAGTGAGGTTCCTAGGTTTGTCTTCCGCTGGGACGACGTCGGCATCGAAATGTCGAGTAGGATAACGGTGGAAAGCGGGTCCTAAGTCATTTGGGCAAGGGAGAAATTGGGTTCGTGAAACTTCAACACTTTTGATTGAACGGCAAGTTCCTGATAAAAGGCTTGGTTGGTTCTGGGATTGGCGGAAGCAAAGGCAACTCCTTGTCGGGCGCAGCAGATCTAGTTTGCGCCAAAATGATGGGAATCTTCATTACGGCAGATGTGGGAGTTGCTTTTTGGAGGGCAATGACAACTGCTACATGTAGGTTGGTGCCAGTCTGTAGGGCTCAGGCCGCAACCTCGGTACCGGTAAGTAGATTTATCGTATCACACCATTGTGATACTCATGGGCAAATTACGATACCACAGAGAACTCGAGTACTGTATAAAAGCATGAAACAGCCTTGGAATCTCCGATAGGGGATACTTCACCGAGTGACGATACAAGTACTCGAGTAAGGATCCTATGCTGCACCCTTTTCTTGCGCTGGGATATTGCCGATGGGCTGGGGGAGCGAGAAAAAGCATGATATTTGTGCGTTGACAAAATTAACCGCAATTCAACAATCGGTGGCAACCCACTCCTCTTCATCACCCCGCACTCTCAACAGTACCTAAAAAAATTGCTCTAAGTCAACCAAGAAGAAACCATTCTGTTCAATTCTTTTTTTCAATAAACTATGCCTCCTATTCTTTGCAGTCATGTTAAAAAACCTATTCCCTCCATACATCTCTCTGAGTTTACCAGGGAGAGTATTCTTAGATTACATGAGCCTCAGATGGGATATCAGCAAATTTCCTACTACCTTAATATTCCCTACAATACTGTCTGAGACACAATTGCAAAGGGACATCATGAGAGCAAGGAGAATAAGGGTAGAGGAAGAAATCCTAAAACTACCAACTTACAGAATGATGCTATAGTAGAGGAAGCTCTTAAAAATCACTATACTACCTATTCTGACCAGTGTTCACAACAGGCCAGATTGGACTGGAAGGACTGGAGGCCGTCCACACTATGCCAGGCCATCCAGATGTGAAGCCATGGACTAGGTAGTCTGGTCAAGGAAAATGGCCGGACTGGATGGACTGGACTGGCCTGAGAATTTCCTACCAGAATTTGTAAGAGGGCTGTTGGCCTCTCGGCTATTCTACATTCACATTTTGTTTTTTCTTCCTCACTTTTTCTCTCTCCTAACACGACTACAAAAATCCAAATTGGCTCTTTATCTGATAAGAAAATAAAGTAGAAAACATGATTGCACGAAATTGAGTTCAGGATGAAAAAAGAAAAATTCAAGTACCATGACCATCCTCTGACTCATGCATGCCTGTACTGCTTCCTACTTCTGCTTACTACTACTTGCCTCCAGGTTACCTACCAGCAGCCACCTCTTATTCATGCCTACAAGCCAGCAGTTCCTCATATGGTCCACGCACTGGAAAACTAGAACCCAGAATTAAAAGCCTTTTTTACCAACTTGAAGACTCCTAAACCCACTAATCCTGTGTAATCTGCAATGGTAGTTCCTCTTGGCAGGGTTAAAGAGGAAGCTATCTTCCAACCCATTGGACCTCCATATTCAACATATAATTTTCTAGTTCCTCTACTGTAGTGGTGATTGTAGAAGCATCATCAAATGGAATGAGACCAGCTTGCGCCCACGACTTCTAACACTCGCCAGCCTCAATAATATCTTTACCTAAACTGTTTCTAGGGTCGGTAATTGTGATTTTTGCATTAGAGATAAATTAATAAATTAAAAAAGAGAAGTAAAAAGAGATACCTGAAGTGAAAGAAATTCAAACCTGCTAAATATACGTCCAACCTCTACAGACATTGCAGGTACACAAACGGTATCAAATGCAAGCCAGGAAAGATTAGGAAAATCTGCTCGATTGGCGAGCCACTAGGCCTTTGGATCAGTAATCGTGATATTTGTATCTATTAATCTTAAATAGTGAGAGAGGTCATCATTATCAATAGTGGTTGGAGTAAGACGAACTCACTTATAACAGCGTGATGTAGAAGTAGTTGATAGAAAAGAGGAGGTTTCTGGTATTGTCATTGATGATGCTGGGGAGGAGAATGGGGGAGCCTGAGAAAAGGGTTGTGGTGAGGGGTTTGCTTTATAATTATTTTCCCAAAGGTTGTGAACAAGTTGACGTGCTTTTTAAGTCCAATCACATCACCTATCCTCATCCTATTCAACTTGAAAAAATAGAGCCAAGTTTGGATTCAATACTAGTGATGTACAAAGGATCAGTGAGAGGGTATTTTTTGAATTGTACTTATTCAGTTTCTCGTTTGCAGAGGTAAGACAAGTAACCATTAGAATAGAAGCTGAATAAAACTCTAGTGCTAGGGCCACGTGCTTTCGTAGTGACTCCAGTGAAGGATAAATATTATAGAGATAGCCATGAGGTCGATGTCCTTGTAATTTGAGTGTTTTGTCAGTAAATGGTTCTAAAAAGTGTGCAATATTGATTAAGTGTCTCCAGTCATCTGGTATAAGTGTGTCGCGACGAATTGAAAGATGGGGATCATGAGTAACAGTCTCAGTGATATAAATATCAATCGCTGGGTGCATGAGTAAGGCTCTCTCAATAGCTAAAAAATCTCTGTTCTATCGTATTAGACTTCCAATTGTGAGTTTTCCTGCATTTGTTACCTCCTTAGATAGCAGCTCTATTGTATATACAAATCCTTCTAATTTTTGTAGACATCCTCTTATCCATGTTTTGAGGTTTCTTAGTTTCCCAAGAGGACCTATCTTGGGCCATTCATCAATTGCATCATTTTCTGCTACAATTACCTCCTTTTCTCCTACGTTACCATCTAAACGAAGATACTTTTTTCCATACAGAAAAACTCTCACAACTAGATTCAAAATATAACCAAAGCAATATATATACCAGCTTCCTGTTTCAAAAAATTGGCCTATATCGTCCAGTGCTAAATTAAACTGTATTGATAAATGATCAAGACAGCTTAAATTATTGCTTGAATTGTCAACAGTAAAGTAGCTGACCAATTTGTGAATATCATACTCAGTAAGTATTGACCAGACAAGATTGCCTTGGTTGATTCTACTATGGCTACCTTTCACAGATCTTAATGCTAATAGTGCATTTTGGCATATTCCAAATTAGTCTATCCAATGAACCACAATACTGAGTATTGATTTGCAATTAGGAGAGGTCCAAAGATACAAGGAACAGGATATGAAAAATAATGCTTGATGGAATGACACCTAGAGCCTTTATTTATTTTTGTTAAAACCAGAGAGAATTCGTAATCGCACTGTATTCCCTTATCTGGATAAGGCCTTTCCTAAAGCTGTAAAATAGACACACTATAATTCGTTTAAAATAGTTAGTATTAATTAAAATATAATCTTAAATGCTGATTAGAGAAAATAAAAAAATAATTTGATAATTTAACAGTAGTAAGACATGCAACTGTACAAAGATATATTAAAAGAGCCAAAAATTCTGATGCAGTAATGCTGTAAAAGGCAATATTGTATACAATAATCTATCATAGCAATAGTTGCTTGAATATATCACCATTAAAGATATAGGTAGGAAAACTGTTGGCTAGGGTGATTGGTAATATGAACTGTACCGTGGGTATACTAGGAGTTTTTTCAAGTTGAGGAGTTTGATTTGAATTGGAAACAATTAGTATACTATCGCGATTGAAACTATGAAAGCAAACGTGTTGGTTTATTATATTATTAGTTGATTTATTGGTAAATGAAACATAGCTTCGCTCTGGACCTATCCAGTATTAGTTAATTTATTTCTGATAAAGATGTCAGCAATTACATATATCGAGTACAATGCTATTTCCAGCCATTTATTTTCTCATGCCAAATGTCTTTTCCATTTGCCAGTAGCCATACCCAACTTTTCCTCTTCTTTCTTGCTGGCTATTCCAATTGATCTCCCTTTCTGTTACTAATATTACTCAGAATCACACTCTCAGACTGTGATAAAACTGGCAAAACTGATGGTACAATTGAAGACTCAGCTGTAGTTGAAGCCTCCCTCTTTGCCAATACTGAGTCTGACATTGCTGAGCAAGTTGCTCCTAATATTTCTAGTAGGACAATAAGGAGAAAACTTGAACAAAAGCATCTTGAAAAGTGAATTACACAAGAGAGAGTTCATTTGAATGAGGATCTAGCTTAGAGAGATTTAAATAAGCATTAGCTTATAGGCATTGGACAAAGGAGATATGGAGAAGGAAGACAATGTGGGGGGATGAGGTGTTGTGGAAAGTGGAGGAGGAAAGAGGAGAAAATGGGTTTTCAGATATCCATCTGAGAAATGGAATACAGATTGTATTGAACCTAAGGTTAGGAGAGGGGGGAGATAGATTAGCCAGATGATGACTGGTTGTTTTTATAGTCAAACTCATGGTCCTTTTTTATATGTTTTTCCTGATCTTTCTTCTGCTAGGGGTGGAGTTACTGGGAAGTCAATTATTGATGCTTATAATTATTATAACTTTCTAGAGATATGGGAGAATATCAGAAAAAAGGCTGGAGAAGAAGAGGTATTTTTTATCATTGACAATGCTAAGACTCACTTGCCTTTTAGGAGATAGCTTAGAGGGCAGGGAATTACACTGATAGAAAGTCCTGCCTATTTACCAGATCTCAATCCAAGTAAAAATATTTTGTCTCTTGTGAAAGGTAAGCTTCATAAGTACTACCCTAAGCTATATCCTATGAAGGGTGATATCAATGTGGTCAAGAAGGCAATAGTAGAGGTCATCACTCATTTTGGGAACTTCTTAATCTAAAGGTTTTTGATACTTTAGTTGAATCAATGGTGGATGGAATAGAGGCAATTATTAAGGCTGATGGATGGTATATCAAATATTAATTTCTACTATGTATTTACATCTTTTAAATTTTGTTTTTGGTTTTCATAATAGTGGATTGGTGGGTGAGTGTGGTTGTTATCGCCGAAGATTTTCCTCTGTTACATCAGAGTTAATTTTGTCCACACACAATAACAAAGTAGAAGGAAGGAGGACTCAGAACGAATAGCCATGCTCGATTGCTGATTTGCCCAGCTGCGCGTTTAACGTGTACCAGAATTAGGGTGTCCTCGTTCAGCACGTGAGTGCCGAACGGGCACCGTACAAGTCTCTGGCATGAACTGAGTGAATATTAGGGGATCCCGGGTGTGCCGAAGCTCTTTGCCAAGGATACTGAATCATGCCTGTAAATTGCAAAAGCAGTTAGCATAAAAGTTATCAAAAAGGGGGAAATTTGATTAAAAAGGGAGAATAGTTCCTGGTGTGCATGTTAGCAAGAAGTATCAATCCTCTGAAATATTGTGAACCTTTACCAACCACCAAAGGAGAAAGAAAAAAGAAAACACTGTCGGTAAGTTAATTATTCCCAAGTAGAGAAAATTAAGAACAGAACTCATATGAATACTATCTAGAAAAATGGAAGACTCAAAGCATGAATGGACATTCTTTAAACAACGATGTGCAGTCTAAACCTTTTGAAATTCGGCAGGCTTGACCTATAGACAGATCACTGAACATCAGAAACTTAGTCTTGATACTCTCTACAATATATGTCAGTCACCGGCCAGGCTGATAAAGCCCAAAAGAAGGAAGTGTTCACTCGACACTCCCACACATTCTTGACTTGTAGCCACAGCTACCTTGAACGCCGCCCATTGTTGAATGCGACTCATTGAGGTCACTGCAGCTTGTAGCATCCAAGCCTCCCAGAGAATCCTCCAGAAAGTCTTTAAGATGGAAGGCTATTCCTGGAGCATTGTCTGAAAAAAAGGTGTTTCTCGACGAGCGAAAGACAAGGCTATACTTAGCCTTCACAATAGCCTACCAGCATTGGACAGAGGAGTATTGGCACAGGGTCATTTGGACAGATGAGTTTTTTGTGTGGCTATCAGGCCAACAAGTCGGGTTTGGGTGACTCGGCATCCTGGTGAGTAGTGTCATGATGATTGTCACCTCCCGAAGTTCCCCAAATGCGATACTATTATGGTATGGGGTGGGATCTTGGGGGCCAAGAAATGCGATCCCATGTAATGATCCCTCCTTGGATAGTTAGTTCTTGGCAATGGGGAACGATACTTCTCTTCTTCTGTTTCTTTCTTTAGTCTTACCATAGCACTAGGCCTCTGCCTACGTTACCAACAGCACAAGACCCTTGTCTTTTATCGGGAAAGCCTATCGTAAGCTTTCTCTAACTCTTCTTCGTGAAGAGCTCTTCGTGGCATAACGATAACGTTGCAATAAAGATAAAGATCGTAAAGGTGTTTTATATTCATTAAAGTAATAAGTAGGAAAAGTACTTAGAATTCAATCTAATTTTATTTATACTAGTACCGCCGATACCGGCATACGACCAGTCTCCCCCATGCCCCATAAAACAAATCTATCTAAAATACACACTACCGCGGACTATTCCGCCTCGCAATCACTCCCCCCAAACATAAATCCAAAAATCACTACCTTAATGGGCTCACGCGCGCTCGCAGCAACTAGTGCTGCCCCGGATTAATGCGTCTTCCCACCTCGCTTCCCAGCCACCCTCTCATACCCTCACCCCTATCCGCCTCCAACACAATCTGTCCCCCATACTCAACAAAGGAAACATATAGTCTATCCCAACACTCTTCTGTCCTTTTATAGTGCAGTCCCAGGTCCACGTATCCCTCGGCCAGAACCAACCCATAAAATGAACAGCGCTCCTCTTTCAACAACCCTTTTGTCTTAGCCCACCGCAAAACCACCGACGTCCGAGTCGCGAGGTCCAGCTCGTCCCATTGCTGGTGCTGAGAATGCCAAAACCAATCATGACACATTTGTAAACAGCGGGGCTTTTTCTCAAAGTGTTCGGTGAAGGTGACTCGTTTCTGGGAGGCCGTCGCCGAAATCGCAGTCCCACAGCAGGGACAATCACAGCGTCGCTGGTTGGGCAAGAAAAACCACTTCTTCGGCATGGTTACCAACTCCGGCAGAATGCATCCACTGCCATCGTGTTGCTTCTCACACCGGGTGCAGGTTGTGGGGTCCCCTACCGTCGCCAACTGACCACTTCTTTCCACCATCAGTGTGCCGTCAAATGGGTTACCTGCCACTACCAATTCCCCATCCACCGTCTTAACATGCCGGGGAATTCCTAGGCCTAACCACCTGTGGCTCATCCACCAGGACTTCCACTGCAGTATTGTTGAATCCTTGTACAAGTCCTCATCAGCGAGCTGCCCTGTAGCATAGCGGGGGAACTCAGTCCAGTGGTATCTATCATCCTTCCCTGCACAGCTGTCATGCCCGACCAAACCGGTCCCGCTGCGAATTCTCAGTAAAACATAGGAGTCCATACGGGTGAGGCCTCGGAGATGTCGAGGTGCCCTAGGTTCACGAGCATAATACCTGTGTCCCTCCCTGTCGTGCCATGATCCCCACTCTGCTTTTTGCAATTCTCGGGCCAATGCCGCATGCCCGATCCCAAAGCTTACCCCTTCCCAACACAGCGGCTGCAATGGGCGCCCCACGCAGGCCTTAGCCTTTTTGTCCACCGTCTCATTGCCGTCAATGCCCATGTGTCCCGGAACCCAGCTAATGTTGACATGGCTGAACTCATTAAACAATGGGGCCATAACTTCCCACATTTCAGCCGAATCTCCTTCCGGAAACATCCCATCTACCAGGGTGAGGGCGGGCACACAGTCCAGAAACACATGGACCGGGCGCCTCTTGGCCACCATTCGAGCATATCGGAGTGCACAAACAACTGCAAACAGCTCGCATTCAACAATGCTCCATGACTGGGGAACCGAGCACCCGTCGACACAGGTCAGGGCTCCTTTCTCAAATATTGCCCATGCCACACCTGCCCCTTCAGAGGACATGGACCTGTCCGTGTATATAACCACATCCGAGGACTTGCAGAGATCTGTGTAGAGCGAACGGTGGCGTGCAGCCATCACCGCCTTGTCCTTCCCAATCGTAATCGTGGGGCGGCAGGTGAGTTCCTTGTCCGAGTTCTGCCAGTGTGCCACCATCCCTTCCTGCTTCCAGTCATGCGGTATCTCACCGAACCACGGGTGTTGATCACAGTACCGGTAGTTAATAAATCGACTGTAGTACCTCCTCTGCAGATACCTCCCTTGGATGGCAACAGGTGGTGCTCCGAACTCAGCCAGCAGTATATTGTTTGCCAGCTTCATGGGGGTCCGGAAGACTGATCGGAGGCAGTCGTTGACGTGGACCTGAATCTGTTTCACATACGACCCATGGTCGGTTACAAATTCAAGCCCGTAATACACGGTCGGAAGATATGCTGCTTGCACCCAGCGGTAAGTCTCCCATGCCCCAAGCCCTCCAACACTCCCAAACCTCCTTCCCAACGCCGAAATTCTTCTCCTAACACCCAACCCCCTTTCCAACCAATACTTTACATGAGAAGAAAAATTAAGAAATACATTGAACCTATATCCAAGAACTGGTAAATCCTCAGAAGGCAAAACCATTTCTCCCAACAATTCCATTCCCCCCCACACCCTGTCCCCAAACCCGATCCACTGGGTCTTGAGGGCACTAAACCCCATCGCCCTAGCCCTTGCTATGCGATCGCAGTCTGCAAAAATTTCCCACGCATGGTACCAGGCAGCGTTGCAAGACTCTGCAGCCACCATGATGACTCCGTCATCAACATATGAGATCACCAATTGTCGGACCCCAGGGGAGTAGCACATTCGCAGTGTGAATATGTCCACCACGTAGGCCTCGAAGAGAAAGGGAGAGAGAGGTGAGCCCTGAGGCACCCCTTTGCTGACATAGTAGGCTTTAGAGATGCATCCATTAAACTGGAAGCGAATTGACCGGCAGGACGTCCATCTTCGCACCCACTGACACAGGTTCAATGGGCACCCCCTGGCGACCAGGAAGTCTGACAGAAGGTCAATATCAATGTTATCGAATCCTCCTTCAACGTCCATGGACAAGATCAGTCGTTTATAGCCCTCATTGTGCCGTAGGAACTCAAAGACCACTGCCATGGCATCATGAACCCCCCTCTTCCGGTGAGAACCAAACTGTGTTTCCCCCAGGTCAAGACACCTGGCCAGTCTCAGTAAAACCACGCATTCTGCAACCTTTGCAGGTGTCGGGAGGAGGTGTATCATTCTCCATGACTTGACGACGTTGTATCTGGGTTTGTCAATCTTTGGTATGAGCACTACCTCTGCCCGATGCCAATCCGGAATACTGTGACGTAACCCATAGTCAACCAAACGCCTCAAGGTTGCCGTATCCCTTCGCTTCCAAAACCTTATGAATGGATACCCAATATCATCTTCCCCTGGGCCTGTGTTTGTAGGGGACCTAGTGAGGGTGATCTCCATTTCCTGGGCACTGTCCATATCAATTACGGAGTCCTTCCAAGGAGCAGGACCACCAGGGGATAGCTGTTGTGCGATCAGGTCACTGATGTCGGAATGTGTCGTGGCGTAGGACCCATCTGGCCTGGTCATGGAGGGAAGCGTCCACTTGGCTTCCAATTTTTGTGCTAGCCGAAAAATGTCCGGGTCCTGGCTCTCAGCTATCTTGGCCCTGATGTGTTCGAACCTGGCCCTCAATAGGCAAGCCCGGTAAACACTCCTGACCAGCTTGTAGTCCTCCGTCCACTCCGTCTTGCGCTCGGAGTATCGTCGTAGCCGAGTCACATCCAGCCTCATTGTTTTCAACTCTGGTGTCCACCACTCACACCGACCTCTGCCAATGGAGGCCCATGGGAGTGCGTGCACCACACACTTTACACCTTCCTACAGCTTCTCATCTTCTACCTCCTTGAGGACGTCCAGTTGTTTCCCGACTTTTTCCCAGACTGCTTTTTTCCAAGCCGGTCTTCAACGCATAACATTGTCAGGGAGGTCCACCTTCAACTTAAGGGCTTGAGCACTGTGCTCACAGACAGCAGTGTCCATGTATCGATGTCGGACATATGGCGCCCTGTGTAGGCATAGGTCGATTCTAGAAATGTCTCGAAAGGTTGGCACTGTCGGCGGCACCATGTTCATATCCCGAGCTGGAGCCGTGAACCACTGTTTCAGCCACCGTCCTCCTGTATTGTTATGGTCCGCGTTGGGATCCCAGTCTTGGTGTCTGGCATTGAAGTCTCCAAATGCGATGTCAGGTTCCCTAAGCTCATCCAACCATCGAAAAAACTGGTCCTTGGTATAGCTGGGTCGAAAATAAACTCCAGCAAGTACCTTCTTTGCCCCTTTTTCCCAATACCCAATCTGAGCACTGCCTTCCCCGTGTCTAACCACCTCAAACAACCCACAAATGTGGCACCAAACAAACACCTCAACACCTGACCACTTAACAAAGGAAAAAAAATCCCACCCATCAATATCCACTGGTACATGCTGTCCCTCTCGATCAACAGGAGGTTCAATAATAAAAAACAAATCAATAAAGGAAAACACATCAAACGCCAGCGCCCGATTCCGACTACTCCTTCCCACCTTTAATGCTAATGTCGTAATAAGCATTAAAAGGGGGCTTCAACTGATCCACTCGGGCCACAAGGGCCCGAGGCATAGGCGGAGCCGGTATCCAGATCCCGGGCAACCCAGCTTGTTTCCTCATCGCGGGGCTTGATGGCGGCACCACCCTTAGTTTTTAAAATTCCACGTGCCGGGGAGGGGGAAGGCCATTCCGCTTCCTTACCCTTGGCTTTTTCCGACTTATGGCGGGGAGTCTCCTCTTCCTCATCACTGCTAATCTCGACCAGCCTGGGTGTCGGGGATCTTCCACGACTTCGGATTCTTCTCCTCTTCTTCCTTTCTACCCTCTTACCCTGCGGCCCCAGTTCCTTGACCTGTTCCTTCGCGGGCGTGGTCGGCGTGGCCTTTCCCTGTCCAGCAGGCGAGGAAGGAGGAGTCGGGGAAGATGATTTGATACCTGGGCATCGTTCGTACCCCATGAAGTGGTCCATTCGGTCGCACAACCAGCACTGTCTCCTTGTATGTCCACAGGCCTGGCCCACCCCTCCGGGACAAGCCAGTTTGCTGCACATGTGTTCTTGAGAAAAGTGCTCTCCGAAGCAGAATTGGCACCGAGGGGGGCGGCCACATGTCGCTTCAAAGTGGCCGGTTTCCAGGCATTTACCACATACCTTGAGGGGGCGATGCTCTTCAATGATTCTGACATTGCGGGCTCCTCCTCGCAACCAAATCTTTCCCTCCGTTAGTCTTTCATTGATGGCCTCATTATTTTCCACTACGAAGCGGATTCCGCAACTTGCAGCATTGGCCTGCCTCATAGCATGTATGGATCCCATAATGTCGGGCCGGGAAACAGTAACTACACCAGTATTGGATTGCTCTAAATCAGTGTGGAGGCCATCAAAAGCCACGCTTCCAGTCCATCCTTCCACCTTCCAAATCGATCCCCGTCCTGTGTCAGCAAGCGGAACACCAGAAACAAAGATCTTCACCTTTTCCAGATTCCTCTGGAATTCAAATTCTGGAAGTGACAATTCTCTAAGCAGATCGAGCCTGGCCTTGTCCAACCTGTTGCCTAGCTCTGTCACCGAGTGTGCCGCCAAGGTCAGGAAAATACATCCGATCTCTGGCCAGACATGCCCTGTGCGAATATAAGGGGCATTTCCTCGAATCTTTCCCTGATTGGAAAAGGTCACATTAATCCGATTTCGGATTGTCTCAATGTCGACACCCTCTGGCAGGGCAACCTTCTTTCGAGTGGCGAAACACATGGTGATGTGCCTCCCTTTGGCATTCGGGGTTGGCGATGAGCACGGTGGCGGCAGCACCGAGTTCAGTGTGTCTGGGGGTCCCATTGGTACCTGTCTGTATTCCTGCCGTGTCTGAGTCGCGCCTACCTTGACGCTGGCCGGGGCAGCTGGTCCGGATTGGGCTTCCGTAGTAGCAGGTATCGCATCCTTCGGAGCCGATTCCTGTTTATCAGTCTTCTCCTGAGTCTTGGCCGGGGTTGCCGCTTCTTTTTCCTTTCCAGCCTCTCTGGTAGCTTTTCTTCTCCTCCTGGCACCACCACTCAGGTGTTTGCCACGCTTCTTTCGTTTTTTCTTTTCATCTTCCTCCACACCTTCCTCCTCTTCCCAGTGAACCGACTTGCCTTCACCTCCTCGGTCTACCCGCAAGACTACTCCCCCTTCACTAGAGGAGCTGCCACTGCTGCTTGACTGGTGTGATGAGGGCACTGATGCATGCCTGGCAGGACGTACCCGTTCCTGTGGGCCAGCGGGGGGCTTGGGCACATATGCCATTCGTTTTACTACCTCTGTAAAGGAGGCCTTAGCAGTAGGAGCCTCCTTAGAGGCCTCCTCTTTCCCAGGGGTAACGGATGGTAGGGTAAGCTCCGACGAAACACCGGAGGTACAGTGAGGTACAGCTGGTGAGGAGCGGCGGCGCGGGGATAACCTCACCTGAAGGGCTTCAATTTCCTCCCCTTGCCTACCAACAATGTCGGTTAGTGCTTTTACTGCCCGTTCCAAGACATGAACTCGGCTCCAGTAGTTTATCCCGTTCCTTGGACCTTCATTGTCAAAGGTGGGGCCACTGTTCATCCAAGTTCGTACGTCCTGTACTGTTTTGTCTTCAATTGATCCAGACTCCGAGGAAAGGAGAGGCTGAGTATTACCAGACCCGATGTCCTCCAGACCTTCCAACATGGACCCCATTATACTACCTGAGCGGGGTCCAGAAGAGGGGGTCCTACCAGCGTCCAGCATCTCACAGACACCTGCCATAACTGAGTCTGCCTGGGCTACCACAGCGTCGGCGTCCTCTGGTTGGGTTTCTGGGAGTAGGACTTCCAGTGGAGCTGAACCTCCCCTAGGGGCTTCTGAGGAACCCTCTAGTTGGCCTTCAGGAGGTGACACCCATCGTCCAGTAATAGGCGTGGGTGATGAACCCATGGCTGGCGAAGGGGCATGTAAGTTGTCGCCCAAACCAGTCGCTTCCAAGTTGCGCCCATTATCCAGCTCCATAGGGGTATCCCTAGCCAGCACCTCAGAGGTGGGTAGTACATCCTCGGTCATCAGCGGCAATGGAGAGAGGGGTGTAGCCTCGATTGTCGATGGGAGTACCACAGCCGGAGGGATGGCCAGGCGTCCATGGTGAATCCCTAGGAGTAGGCCGGGAAGAGCGGGGACAATCTGTTTTTTCCGTCCCTCATCAACGTTGATAGCCCTCAAGAATTGGGGACCAAGGAGAGGAGCAGCAGATCGCTTAATGGGAGATGCCGACCGTGTTCGGCGGCGTGTTCCAGAGACAGGAGGGTTGTAATCCTCATCATCAGGGTCATCCAGCTTGAACTTCGGGGTTTCGTAAAGAGCCCTTTCGCCTGAAGACATTCCTGCCAAAAAGGAGGGGGTCCAGGAGCCGGTCCCAGTATTGTGGGCCTGGCGGAAGAAGCTGGGCATCTTGCTTTGGACAGCCCTAGCGAGGGGAGGAGTAGCGGACCAAGAGCTGGCCTCAACCGTGGTGGCAGTCGAGTTGTCCTTGGCGGGGGGAACGGAGGATTCAGGGACTACAGCCTGAGAATCTTTAGGAGGGGAAGGTGCGGGGGCAGGAGAGTATTCTGAGCCATGGTCCGAGTTGAACCGAATGAAGAGCCCTGTGGTAGTGTCCTTGCTCAAGCCACACGTGGCTGAACAGCCCCTCCCGATCAGGAAACCTCTCACCAAAACCTCCACTTCTTTCATTGTGGCAACGGTCGCGTCAGTGACCGTTTGCCGGACCAAATCATCAAACCGCGGGTTCACCGTGTTCTGACACCCGTGGCAGTGTTGGAACTGTAAAAACTTAAAGTTTCCTTTGGGTGCAACATAAGACCATGTGGTGGTAGGGATGAGGCCACGGCCAGCCTGAGTAGCAGGCGCAAGAGACAGGGCCGCACGGGCTGTCTCAAGCGAGGAGGAGGGGTTGGAGTCGAACCGAACAGGGGAGGACATCCTCGAAGGAGGGGGAGAATCCGTGGAGGAGGAGGCTGTCGAAGATGCCATCCTCGCCCAAACTACACTCAGTGATTACCGGGACCAGGCCACAGATATCTCATACTGAAGTATCTTCTAAGCGAGAACAACAACTTCTAACCGACTGCCCGAAACGAAAAACACAAACAAGTAACAGTAGATGAAGTATTTATCGCAAGCGAAATAAGGTACAGTATTGGTTATGCTCACTTCCGACACGGAGTGCAAGAAGTAGGAAAAGTACTTAGAACAAAGCATGAAGAGCCTATCCTCCTTGGACATGTTGGCCTCCTTATATAGTGTTCTTCCCGCCCGTAGTCATGTGGCCCAAAATGGTCACATCTGCGAAACCAAATCATAACAAACTAGTCATATGACCGAAGTAGTCACATACTCAAAACCCATGACCTCATAGCAATGTCGTATGTATAAACTCATAAACCAATCATAACACAATAAACATGTCATATGACTCGACTGAGTCATATGCGTGAAATCCATGACCTCATAACAAGGTCATATGCGAAACATAAATCATATGTGCAAGGCATACCCGCAAGGCACACTCGCAAGGTATACTCGTTAGGTGCGCGTCTCATGACTCATATTATCCATGTGTAAAAGCCTCACAAATCCCACACATAACAAATCCTATGACTCGAATGAGTCTTATGTGTGAAACAATAACATACCTGTGACTCATAACCATGTATCACGTGAAAACCTTTTCCTCGCCAAGCCACATTCGTGACATCCCGTTCTTTGAGATAAGGACTGGAGTACCATAACATCAAGACGTTATGTAGATAACATCTTGGTCCTAGTGCTTCAGCCTTTTTGGGAGCGAGAGAGTGAGCAGGCAACTCATCCTCTCTGGCTCATGGAGGACGTGGCTTCTGCTCACCGAGCACATTATACTTGGCGGATCAGGGAGTAATATAGCATCCCAAAGCTCCACTGGCACCTCACTTCTTCTGATCTCAACCCAATTGAGTACGTTTGGTTTATCCTTAAGGATAAACTAAACAAGCAGCATCCTAGGCCACACAGGTTGGAGGAAATAGGGGAGGTAATACGGGAAGAGTGGGATAGAATTTCAGAAGAGCATCTTTTAACCGTTGTCAATTCAATGCCGCAAAGAATACAGGCTATTATTGCTGCTGCTGGATGCCACACTCGCTGGTGAACTACAAATAATTTTTAATTTTTAATCCTTTGTATTTATCATTATTTTAAATTATTTTAAATTTTTAATATTTTGTATTTATCATTATTTTTAATAATTCTTAATATTTATTATCTATTTTAAAGTTTATTTACTCCAGCGATGCGAAGAATATACCTTTTTCATTAAATCCCCACCCTTTTGATTATTTTTATGCTAACTACTTTGGTGTCCTTGGCAAAGGGCTTCGGCAGACCCGGGACCGCCTAATGTTCACTCCGTTCATGCCAGGGACTTGTACGAGTACCGGCAAAGTTTGGGATTAGCAACTGTCGAGGCGTGTGCCTGTCTCCACGAGTATATGATTCGCTATTACAACTCCATAAGAAGAGTAAGTTTACTGAAGAACTTGTCGATGTTTGTACAAAGGGAGAAATGAGTCAGTCCTACTGACCTAGGAATGCCACAGTTTTAGGGGAGCCTCTCGAAAGGGTCCCGTTAAGCAGGTCGCGGAGCAGAGCAGCCTTTCTATTCCACCCTGTGGATGATTTGGGAAGGAATGGATGGTAAGGAGGAGGTCACCGAGGTGACTCCCAATCCTTCTCGGGCTCTAGACTATAGACTAGACGGCACTATAGACTAGACGGCGAGCAATTCTATTGATTGATAGAAGGAGATGGGGGACTTCGATCACGTTGTAGGTCAGAGGGAAGAGGGGCACTTGAGAATTGTGCATTGTGCCAACGCATCTCTGGCATGGATCAGTTTGAACGGAGTTGTGTGGGAGTGAAATAAAATGGAAATTAAGTGATTGTCTGGGACATTGTCCCCGTATCTGGGAAACTCAATAACTTACGGTAGCTTATTTTGCTTGATCATTGTCCAGTTACAACACACCTTGGTCTGGCAAAGCGCGCCTCTCTACGGTACTCGAGTATTAACTGCTTGCAGCTTGCATCATGGGGGGATACCGGCAATGCATTACCATTACCGGTACTCGTAAAGCAGCACCCGACTTTTTTTTTAAATTTTTTCTCCTCTCCTTCCTTTCCCTGAGAGAGTGGGAGGAGAGAGAGAGCCTTCCACCAAACACGTATCCCATCACACACTCTTCCATCCACGCTCAATCCATGCCACCGCATTTTGACGCTGGATACATAATCTACCGCACGCCTCATCAGTCCGTCCGTCTCCTACACCCACACCCATCCCGATTCATCCACAGTACGTCGGTCAAATCCCGTTCGAACAATTGTTGCCCTTGACCTGGCCATCGTTGTTTCGGAGAAGAAGAAAATCGAAGCAGACGCCTCGGGAAAATCAAATCAAAATAAGAATAAGAAAAGAAAAGAGAAGGAAAAGCAGACAGAGTGTCTGCGACTCGCCTTCGCGCTAATACATAACATATATACGGTATTCCACCCCACCAACCTTGGTCAGATCGACGCACCATCCCACCGGGCATTCGCTGCCTTTCTTTTACTGTCGCGTCTCCACTCAAATCCGCGCTGCCTTGATGGCAATGGCAACACGCAAGTAAAGAACGTACCAGACCCAATTGTTTTACTGGCGGTGAACTACCGTATTCGCAATAGGTCAAATCCCCTCGGAGTTGCTCTTTTCGCTCATATTCATCCACAGTCGCCGGTTATATATAAAGCGGCCTCGAGTCAATCCCCCAAGAGGTGGAGGGAATACAGCACCAGGTCACTGGTTAAGAAGCCGGTCCGGCACGGGTGACGTCGTGAGCCTACAATCCGGTTCAGCAAACTTGTGATTATAGTGAGTTTAGTCTCGTTCTCATTGCCTACTGGAGATCGCCCAGGTTACTCGTTCTCTTGTCAGTGGGCATCACCACCCGAATTTCCGTTTCGTGTATTCTGTGGCTGAATTGGGGGTGGCACACTTTTATGTGACGCCTGGTTCGTTTAATGCCTGTCCAATAGCTCATACTGGTACTCAAGTACAGTTCTGACTGGGTTAAAAGTCTTCAGAAGGTGTGCTTGCTTATTAGACTCCATCACCAGTCACTTATCAAGGCTTTGGGGAATTGATGCTCACTTGGCAGGAAATCAGCGGCTTCGCTATTAGAGAAAAATCTCAACTGATCTGGGGGGTGGGAGCTCTAAGCATGGTTGGCTCAGAAGTGGATCAGAAATACATAGGCACCTTTGCGAAGGATACGGCAGATCTGAATACGACGCTCTCGGCCGGCCTCTACAAACTCCTAGGCTTATCAACACTTCTTTCGCGGAAACTCTTGCGGGCCCGGAAACAGCGAAAGTTAGATCCGACCCGAACTACCAAGTCGCTCGACCTTTATCGCCACATAATATGGATGGCGCGAGAAGGCCTAACCATCCTACAGAATGAAATTCAGCCTGAAATGGCAAATTACGTAGGACCCAAGTATGCTTCTCTGGACGAACTTCGGGTGCTGGTTGCGAAGCTCAATGCCTCGTTCCTTCACATATTTGTTCTGTTTGATCACACATATCAGACAAAGACAGCTATGGTCCCGCAAGTTCCTAAGATGACGAATGGAGTCAACGGAATGGCGCACCTCAGCGGTTCGTTGGGGATAAATGGTCCGGGTGCCATCAACTCATCCTATGCTTACATCACACCTACCCTTGATGCCTTCAGCAGGGCGGAAGGATGTGCTCGTGAGCTATTGGCGGGATCGCATCCACTTAGGTTATCTGTGAAGTTGGAGTATAGTGCCTTTCTTTATGATTGCACGAAGGATTACGATAATGCTCGGCACACTGCACAGAGGGCTGTTGATGAGGCGGTCGCTTCCATGGATGCAATGCCTGATGACGAGGAGGCATTCGAAGATTACATGGAGTGTAAGTTTTTTGAGTTGTCTTCATACAACGAGGTCGGCTCAAGACTAAGACAAAATTTATTTAGTGGTGGGCAGCCTGGGCGTTTTAGCTAAGCGGGGAGAGCCATCTCCTAAGCCCTCTCCCCGAATGAGCGACTACATTGACGATATGGCCAACGGCCATGTGATATGAGATATGATGAGTCAGCTCAGTTACAACGAGGAACCTTGCAATGAGGAAGGTTTGTATGGGATTGTATCATAGGCTATGCGGAGTGGAGTGAATTTTTCGGTCGATCCTTAGTATTAGGATTTTCTACCGATGCGGAGGACTTTGTTCCTTTCTCTCGAGGGCGATCCCTTGCAGTGACATTACTTTTGAGTACGGTATTCCTTTTGTTCGAAACACTGAAAATGGTTTGCCAGGTGGTCGTTTACGTTTTTTATGTTAGGGGTTTTTTGGTATGCTATGGGGGCATGCAAATCGTTCCTTTTCCATTTACTTGGGGTGGGGGATTTTCGGTTTTTCTGCTCATCACAACTCTAGATTTGTGTTTGTATTTGATATCTTGCACATGCTTTTTTTTTTTCTTATTGCTGAAACATCTGTATGTAACGAGGTGACATGGGGTGGGAATCGTGCCAGTGTTAGTCTTGCTGGTGACGTTTGCAGATTGGGTTCTCTGCGGTTGAGGAATGGCAGCGCACTAGCACGAGAGCCTGCGATGAGTAGTGGAAGGGTATCGGAAGGATTTGGGTGGAAGAAAAATGTGTTCGGACATTGGAATTCAAGTTCCCCTTTGCCAGGAGAGGGGAGTGTTCGTACACCGCAAATTCAAGCCTTGAGGCAAAACACAAAGAATACCGTATGATCTCGTATAATTGGCTATCTCCGGAGCAAGGGTTAGCCTCTAGAGCACGGCAAAGTGAGGCCTTGCTAAGGGGGTGAGTGACTGGATGTGGTTCTGAAATTAAGGCTTTTCAGTGTTATGATACCAGCAGTTCACCCATTGCGAGATACTCAAGCTTCAAGTCTGAATTCGTTCTAAATTATTTACATATTTCACATTCTCATTATTCTCCACAGTGCTCACTATCCTTTCTGCTTTCTGTATTATGTTGGATCACCTTTCTCATATCCTGTCTGTAGTCACAATTGTATAACTAGTAAAGGAAAACTTTTGATATGAAGCTGAGTATTCTCACTTGGATCAATAGGGAGGGAAAGCCCCATCTACTTAAACACATACTAAATAATATTTATATCTTTCCAAGAAAACTTATAAAAAATATCATAAAAAAAAAGAGTAGTAATTCTCAGATAGTACAAGGAACTTTACCACATAAACTCCACCATCAATTCAAACATAAAGATCCTTGATTGATAACTTTACTAAGAAGAAGAAGAAGAAGAATTCAGTTCATCTAATGTATTCTAAGACTAGCTAAGGGGGTGTTTGGCCTACCATTTATGATTTCAAATTGTGAGTTGAAATCAAGTCTTGGCAAGTTTAACTTAGATTATTATTTCCATATTGAACTAGGTAAAAGATTAATAGAACTAATAATTTAAGTTAAATTTGCCAAGACCTGATCTCAAAACACGATTTGAAGTCACAAAGAAAACCTCCGAATCAAGGAAATCCTGTAAGTCTAAGGATATATGTTTAAAAGTATAAGACTTGAATAACTGGGTTCACAAAGTTTCAGAAATCCATCAGGAGCCTGTCCTGATCACCACATATGGTGTTACTCATAGCACGATAGCCTTGTAGTTGGGGCAAAAATAAAACTAGTCAATAAGGAGAAAGCTCCTCTCAGTGGAAGAGGTAAGCACATTATAGTACAGAGGTGTCTGGACCAATAGTTAATATAGTCTGGGATGAAGGATACATTGCTCAGTGGATAGGAATAAAAGGTAGTTGGATGCTAGCCAGTAGTAGGAGGTCATCTGAAAGAAGGAGATAGTATTAGATTGTTAAGTGGTTGCAAGGGAGGGAAGTAGTAAATAAGTGGTAGTAGGGTATTAGCTGATAAGAACAAATGAGAAGAGAGAGGAGGGGTATACACAACATTGCTGAAACAACTATAAAATTGGGTTTATGTCTTAACTATATGGCCTCCTTGAGTTCTCAACACTCACTATTATATTCCTGAAGTTCCATTATAGTTCTCAGCTCAGAGAGAAATAAGGTTACTTTGGGGATTGGATACTACTACCTATAAGATGTAAATGAGAGGAGAGTGGTGAAATTGACTGTGGCTTGTTAAGGAGACCAGAATAATTCCTAGTTTCTTTGAGAAGATGTAGGTGGAATCCAGTATAATTGTGTACAAATAATGATATTTCTAGCTATTTGTTTTAGGAGAAATGTAGAAATCAAACTGTATTAGTACTAAGCAAGGTTAAAGAAAAAGCTGTGTAAAAGTAAAAACAAATATTATAAGATGTTAGCAGAGGTAGGAAGAGGATTACAAGAGGATATATCTTAAGAGAGAAGGCAGGAGTAGTCTTCCAACTTGATGGGAGAAGGAAAAGTAATAGCATAGTAACTTCCCTAATAGAGGGACTAGATATAAGCAGTGGTGAGAAATGACTTTGATATTAAAGTCTTGTAAATCAGAAATAAAATTCAATCACTCTTTTTCCTTACATCTTCTATCACTTCCCCTGATATGGTACTCTCTACAATTATAGCATATTCACAAATTTTCCATACTTGATTACATTCCAATATATTCTACTATTACCTTACCACTTTCAACCATATCAAATACTGCACTCTAACATATCTGGGAGTTGGTCTATATCTTCCTTGTTTCAAATTCTGAATATGTGCTTTATTGTCATTAAATACTTCCACCCAGAAGGTTTTCTGTACAACATCCACATTATTCTCCATCCACTGACTTCAAACCCCCTCATACCATAATGTCTCTTCAACTGCCAAGGCTCTTGCTGCAAACACTGCCTTTGCTGTCGACTTGGCAGTAGTATTTGGCTGCACTGATTGTCAAATGATGCCAGAACTGCCAATATCCTGAATCATCAAACCTAATGTAGATTTCATCCGAATCCTTTTACTAGCAAAGTCTGCAGCAGCATATGTTTTTAGATTCTTTGCTACCTGAATACTGCTGAGCCCGAGATTCCATTTCTTGCTGCCCAGAACTTAGTACAGTATATGTTGCAGAGTACCTCTGTGTTCTATGTTAGGATTGACTGCAAATCTCCCTCAATACCCTGCTATAAATCCCAGATCTGGGCAGCAGGTAAAGAAAGCATATATTATACTCTCTTCTGGTTCTGAATATAAGAATCTGTTGTGTAAATCATCTGTATCAGCACAAGGCAAGATCCTCTAATTTCTGGTCTATGGGGTAGTTGCTTGTTTGTATTATG
>NW_003298926.1:91116-96030 GCF_000151645.1 Tuber melanosporum
TACTTCCATACTTAGCAAGTGTTGTACATCTTCCAGCCTGTTTACCTGAAAAAGGATGTGCATGGAGTTCTCTAATAGTTTGACCTGCTTATTGCTTCCAATGATCAGAATGTTATCAATCCAAACTAACATTATTTCTCCTACATTACTAAGATACAATCCCGTCTCTACCAGTAATTTATACAGTCCTAGATATTCGGTTATATACTTGTCTAATATTCAGTGCCAATTCAGGCATAACTGTTTCAATCTATACAATTGACACTGCAATTTGACATCTGTTGGATTAACACCATCAGTCACTGGTGCAGAATTGAGGATGTCTCTTGTATTGGTCAGAATGACTTTAGTTAGATTGTCTCAATTAGTTACAAGTCCTCTTAGTAATTGCAAGTATATTTCCTCATTGAGCAGACTGAGTAAGAATCCTGGGACAATGTCAACCCATGTGAAGTCCAGATCTTGCAAAGCAGCAAGTGACAGAACTATTATAATTGTACCCCAGCTGACAGTGGGTGCATATGACTCATGATAGTTTATCTATAGACTTCGCCTAAATCCTGGAGCAACTAGACATGCCTTGTATCTTGTTACCTCATTGTAAATTCCCTATATCGGTTGGAGAACTATATGAAAGGATGTTGCATTCCGAATTTCTTCACGAGATTCATTCCGAATCACCTTCCATATCATATGATTATCCAATACAGTAAACCTGTCCTCAATTACACATTACCATATTTGTACTGGTGCATATGAGACCACCTCTCAGATCGAAGCTGGTCCTGAAGTCACTATATTCAATAGTTCTACAATGGAGTCATAGTTGTTGGTCGAAATTTCATATGTAGCTGGCTCTTGGGGTGGGCAATTAAATGCATGTATCATGAGAGCGGGCGCTGGAAAGATGGATCCTGATGTTGTGATCACACTGAAATGAAATCTTCTGAGAAGAAATATTATAATATTTCAACATCTTAGCAATAGAGTGTGAAGAAACAAAACAGTAGAACTTATTATTATTAAGCTATACCTTTTACTCAATTGTATCCTGATCTCAAGAAGTAGTCGATTATCAGAATACAGCACTAACAAATACTTAAGTGGATTTCATATACTGCCAGTTACTCCCCATCACTACCCCATGTGCTATCTCTATTATAACCTCAGCCAAAGAAAAAAACACCTTTTATTTTTCGCCAAGACTGGATCTCTTCAGTTGAAAACCTTTTATCACCTTCTCAGTTGTATTTATCGCTTAGGGTGAAAGACATTTTCAATTCCACCATGTCCACTGGCAAAAAGAAAGAAAGATAGGAGGACAGCAGTGCTACACCCCCTCTCCAGAGGACACAAACCCCACCTATGACTAGGTCTTCCATGTTAGGCAGCCAGCCCATCTTATGGCCTATTTCTGCGTTCCTATAGCCTGCCTCTCCATTCAGATCAAAGCAACAGCCGCTTATCCCGCCAAGTGATTCTAGGTGTTTACAATCAAGGAACACCTGCGCACAATAACAACATCCAAGATCTTTTGATTAAGATGGCGGTAGACGTGGACTTTCAGAAACAAGTCCTCCAATCATACATTATCATCTTTCACAAAATGCTGTAACATATACATGATGACTACAGGAAAGCAGTTAATAGGCTTCTTTAGTAAGTTCACAGCCTCACAGATGGTGTGAAAGTCTACAGGGTCTTTGCCTTCTCAATTCAAGTATGGGTAACTGTACTCAGCACTAAGCCTACACTGGCAGCACCCACCCCCAGCTATAGCCCTGGTAGTCAAGAAAGGCATCAACATGAGGAAAAGAAAACTCATCATCAAGCATGACGGTGCTCCTCTCCATGTGACTATCATAGAGCTAAGCAATAACATCAACAATTCTCTTTCTGCCAACCTGGTCAAAACAGTCACCCTCACAGGTGACCACATCAGCATCACCAACATGGATAATATCTAGGTTACAACCCTGAATAGCTAGATCTCTGCCATCATCTCCCTTATTCTTGGTACTACTATACCTCTTTCCACTTTGACACACCTGCCATACAACTAGTTGTGCACAGTCTACACACCTCTCTATCCCTTACCATACTTCTGACTGAACTCACTAACTTCTACTCTGGGCTTGCTCTTACTTACCAATTCAAGAGACTCACCTCTAGTGATTTAAAGGGCTACAAACCTGCCTTCTCTATTGTCATCACCATGTCAGGTCCCAAGGCACCACATTTTGTTGACAAGAGACTGGCTACTTTGTACACCACCATCACAACTGAATGCTGGCTATGTTTCAAATGCTATACTGAATGTTTCAATTGTCAAGGCTTTGGGCACCACAATATGTACACCTGACCACCTACTTGCAGGAAGTGTACAATTCCTCACACTACAGGGGACCATGCCTGTCCTACTGCTGGCTGTTACCTCAGCAGCCACCCTTGTTCCCACTCTACCCTACCATGTATCACCTGTGGTGGCCCTCATTCGTCCGGCTTTGATGCCTATGCTGCCAGCTCCCAACACCCTGAAGTTGTTCCAGAATTTAAGCAGGAAAAAGATGTGGCAGATATTGCCAATACCTAGGCCATGTGCCCATATCTTCTCTCCCGTAGGCAACCCATTGGTTTTCCGCTCCCCCTACAACAGTAATCAGAGTTGGCTAACTCTGGTGATTGATTCTTTCCTCTCCATCCCCAAGTAATAGAGTACCATTACTTCATACACTTTTATTTGTGTGCGTCCCTGTATAGTTTCTCACGGGTGATTTTTTTAAAAGATATTGAGAGAGGAGGAATAGGAGCCAATCATTACTGTTGTTTGATTATTTGTAATTAAGGTTTTCTTTACAACATAGCTCATGCTGCATGTGAATTCTTGTGCTTTAATATGGAATGATAAGATATGTATATATAAAAAAAACCTACAATTACTAGAGATGCTCCGTCTCTGTTACAACCACAGTCATAGAAACAACTATACCATATTTTTCACTATGACTAGCTCTCATTAGTTTGAAAACTTTTCTGAAAGCCTTACCTTTATATCTCTCTGTGGGACGAAGACCTTTTTCATTCCAACTTAGTTCCTGGCCAAATGAAATGAAGTGGGATGTGCAGCAGTGCCATCCCCCCTCTCTGGAGAACACAAGCTCCACCTATGACTACACCAGCCACCTTTGGCAGCCAGCCAACCTTATTGCCGATTATTGAATCTGCATAGCATTCTGGTCCAACCAGAAGAAACTAACAGCTCAGCAACACCAGCCTGCTGTGCCCCTTGATATATATATTTACAAACAACGAAAACCGCCTAACATGAAGTACTTCAAAGATCTTTTCATTCAAATGGTGGTTGACCTTGTCATTTAGGAACTAGGCAGTAATCTATATATTATCATCACTTGGAAGATACTGCAACCAGTATATGATTACTGCAGGAAAGTAGCTGATGGGCTTCTGAAGCTATTTCACAACCTCCCTGATGCAGTGAAAGTCTATAAGAACATTGCTTTTTCTATACAGGCCTCTATTACTATACTTACTACTTAACCTGCTCTGACAATATGCTCTCCTATCTAAGCTAGAATGTACATCTGCCCTGCTACCCCCATTGGATACCTTCTCTGGCCCTTTGCCAGTCCCAGTTAATTACTGTACCTGCAGAGCTGTGGTCAGGAAGTTGCAGAAGAAGGGCCACAAACCTAAGCCCATGAAAGATGCCAAAATATCACCTCCTGCTACAGCCCTAGCATCTGATACAGGTATTCGCATGAGGGAAAGAAAGCTCATCATCAAGTAGGATAGTACTCCTCAGCCTGCCACTACAATGGAACTCTAGAATAGTATCCAGAAACTTCTCTCAGTGACCCTGGTCCAAACAGTCTCCCTCACAGGCGACAATGTCCACGTCACCACTATGGAGAATGTTGAGCCCACAATCATAAACAGCGAGTTCTCTGCCTTCATCCACCTCTTTACACACACTACATCCATTTACATGGACACACCTGTTACTTAACTCGTTATACACAGTCTACCACCCCTACAGTCACTTGTAACCATTACAACTAAACTCACAGTTTTCAAATCTTGGCTTGTACTTACTGACCAACTCAAGTCGATCACCTCTGATAATGCAAGGTGTGACAAACTTTCTGCCTCTATTGTCATCTCTATCACTAGTCCCAAGGAATTTCTTTTTGCCAAAAAGACACTGGCTGCTTTCTCCTCTATCTTCAGAACTGAACCTCAGCTATGCTACAAGTCCTACATTCAATGTTCCAATTGCTGCCGCCTTGGACACCCTCGTGAACAGGTACTCAATTCCTTGTACAGCAGGTGATGATGCCTGCTTCCCAGCTGCCTGCCGCCTACAGGGCTTCCCCTCTATTCACTCTACTCTGAGATGCATCAACTGTGATAGCTCTTCTGAGTCCCAGTATTCTGACTGCCCTGCTTGCCTCTAACAACCTAAAGTTGTTCCAGAGTTTGTCAAGGCTGATGATGTGGTAATATACTGTCAACATATAGGCCCTGTGCCTTCCCATCCCTTCCTCCACAATCTTCACATTGCTTTTTCCCATATAACAGGAATTAGAGTTGGCTAACTCTGCTGCATATTTCTTATCTCTCCTCCTCCAAGTAATGGAGTGCAGTTGCTTGGTCTACTTTTATTGTCAGTAGACTCGTTACAGTTTCTTACCAGTGATTTTCTCCCGAGACACTGCACCTGGAGGAGTATGAGCTGCTGGTTTCTTTTATTTAGTTGTAGTTAATAAAAGTTTTCTTTACCCCTTAGCTCATGCTGCATGTCAGAATCTTGCACCTTAACAATAAATTATATAATATACGAAAAACAAAGAGAAAGAAAAATGAAAACACCCATGACTACTGCGGAGCCATATG
>NW_003298926.1:96061-105401 GCF_000151645.1 Tuber melanosporum
GTCAACCTCTAAGGTCTGGTCCCAAGATTCCCCTTTGAGAGCTTGACCACTTTATGGGTTTCAAACATCTCCCCCAAAGCAGTGTTCTAGTTGGTGCATCTCCCATTCAACCAAAGATCAAAAAACTCTTCACATTACTGACATGTCAGTGGTGTTCTGACATGCCAGAGCCAACACTCTATTAACTATGGAACACTTTACCCCTCTAAACTGAGTCTGCTATGACCATCTGCAGCAATCAAAGATAGATCCAGTTCTACTCTATTCCTTATTATTCTGGATAATGTCTACGTATCTTCCCCAATAGACCCATTCAGAGGTTTAATACCAATAGGCACTACCCATGGTCAACTCTCCTATCAGTATGTGTTATCGTGACCTCAGACTAGTGTCTTAGAGCTCTTAATAATTCTCCAATAATTTTACACTTTTGGGGCAACAGACTTTACTCACCTCAACTCCCTGACTCTAGTAGCCTCACAGTCTACTTCTATCTACAAAGTGATATGACTCTGTCAGTTCAGGTCTGTTTTGCATAAACCTACCTTCAGGTCATTCTCTGGGATCTACGCCTCCTAGTCATATATCCTGCATACAGTTTCCAATTGTTCAGATGGCCTGAGCGTATACGTGTTATAGGGTCATCTCCAGTCATTGACTTTTACTAGACTTGCAGTAACTTGCCAGGCTGTAGCCCATTATTGTAGGGACCTACAACAGGACAGGAAGGGTATTGTTGCCACTACACTTACAGGTTATAGCTTGTTCCGGGCTTAATCCATTGTGGTAGAGTAATGCACCTAGGCTGAGATTTAAACACCTTGTGTAGTTTCAGTTGGCAAACTATCCTGCAATTTCCCCTGAAGTCCTGCGGAACAAGTTACTTTCAATGTAGGGTACCTAGGTTCCAATGCAAGGTAACTCATAGCCCAAGGCACAGTAACTCTAGTCTGAAGGTATAGTAACTCGACTCACCATCATGCAATTCAGGGTAACTCACAAATTGACTGCTTGCGTTACTCTACCTAGTAGTATAACCACCTCTCCTTACTAGTACCTACTGACATTTTAGTACAGCATAGTATCCCCAACTGAGGTACCTAACTAACTGTCCCTCGACTTGGTAGACTCTGGTCTACCACCATTCCTACCTCAGTAGACTCTTGACACCAATATGGGTATAGGTTTGGCTACCTCTAATAGTACCCTGTTAAATCTGATTTGATCACTAACCTCTGCTATAAGGCTCAACCTGAGTCAGTCATGTGACATCTCTTATTCCCCTTCCTCAGTCCATCTACAAGCCTTTGATTCCTTGGTTTAGATGTGTACTATTTGTGAAACTCAATTAAGGCCTGCATGTGTTTCTTCCAACGTCTCAAACATGTCCTATGAATTTTCTTCAGGTCCTTAATGTTCCTACAATATAAGGTACAGGACATCCTGATGTGGGAACTTCTGCTTGGCTCTGCAATACTACCAGGTATTGAACACTCCTGAGTTGCCATAGCTGAGCTAATCTTCCCTTGTGTCAGTGGTAGGGATATCCTATACTCTTCTCCTGGTCTGATCCTCATGATAACGTTCTAATAATCCATTATAGAATACTGGATGGATTGACCAACAGGCAAGTAATAGGAGTTCATATACCCCAGTACCTACATATCGGTTGACTACAAATCCGCTAAGCTTTCTTTGGTCTAGTTTCTCCATTGGCCTCTTAGTACAGATATTCTAGCAGTTTAGTATTATGGGATCTGCCTTAATAACTCCGCCTTTATCTACATCTTCTCAGGTGGCGTATGCCTGAAATAGTGATCATTTCTTGTTATGACATTTTTCTTGCCTTTCTTGCTTCTTCTGTAATGTCTCTTGTAAGTATTGCCATGTACCTTTCTAATTCTTAATCAACCTCTCAGTACTTTGATGAATCCATTTTTTATTTGGTACCATTTCAGACCAATTTGCCCTCAGAGTGAATCCATAGCAATTCTCGAAGATTGATACCCTAGTGCTCTTGGGGGTGGATAACTTAGAGGCATACTCTGCCAGCTATAGTAATGATATCCATTCATCCTGTTAGTAGGTACAATAGCTCCGCAGATATTGTTCCAAGGTCTGATTTACCCATTCAGTCTGACAATTAGTTCCTGGATAGAACCCAGTTGAGAAATTGGGTTTTATTTCCAGTAGTCCGATTAAGTTAACATAAAACTTTGATCTGAATAGACTATCTCAGTCACAGATAATTGATTCTGTCAGTCCATATAGTGTCCAGATCTCCTTGTAAAATATAAGAGCAGGTTTCTAGTTTGGTACCTCTGTCGCCAGAGGGATGAAATGTGCTAATTTTGAAAACATATCAACAGTGACCTAGACCTTCACAAAGCCCTCGGATTCTAGTACCATGATCAGGTGTATTGACATTATATTTTGTGGCCTCGCAGGAGCATCTGTAGGTTCTAAGAGTGCAAACTTCTTATGTCTGAAGGTCATTACCATTTGACAAACATAGCAAGACTCAACATAGTCCTCTACATAGGCCTCCATCTTAGGCTAGTGGAAGTTGGCTTTAACCCTGCCAATTGTGTTATAAGTACATAAGTGTCTGGCTAGACAGATGTTACATTCTATTTGCATAATCTGTTTCTTTAGTCCTTGATCCTTTGGTATGTACTAAACTAACCCTCTTATACAAGTAGAAATCCTTCTATATTGAGAAAGTAGGATCAACCTTTTTGTGCTCTTAGGAGACAGACTTGAAAATACCTGGATAAGTATCATCTTTAATAATAGCTACCCTCATCTCATCCAGCATTCCTGATTTCAATCAGAAGACTTGACACAGTTACAACAACTGTGGTCACAAGATATCTGGCTCCTAACAATCCAAATACTTGCAACTGTGAAAGGTATCCGAATACAGCAAATAGGCTTGGCATTAATGATCTGGGAGCATACAAACATAATTATCTCAAAATGTGTGCTGATACAATACTATATTCTTTGGAACCAGTTACAGTCATTGCTCATGGTATCATTAGGAGAGGTAAGATAAATAATGAGACAGAAGGGGAATATGCTAATTGAGTAACATCCAAGGAAGCCAATAATATACTACACTCTCTTCAGGAGCTAATTACGAGCTCTGAACTGGATACTAGCCCATGTCCCAGTCACCCCTGCCCTTTGTTGAAGGAAGATAAGGATAGGCTGGTAGGGTTTGTAAAAAAAAACTTTGAGACCAGGAGGATGACAATCCAGGATCTCAGCATCGTGAGGCTGGTTTCTCCATGGCAACTGATACAACCATATATTTTGCACTTTTGGACAGTGTTATTGGTGCCAATCAGAAAGTGTTGAAAATTATTTTAAAGGAAGAGAATGAAAAAGAAAGACTGGTAGGTATTATCTCCTGGCTATAGCCTATCCTGAGACTAATTCCTTTTAGGATTATTGGTTAAAAAGAGAATTCTGGCTTCAGAGTTCAGAGTGGGTAAACATTGCCTTCACCGATAAGATGTTAGTGGAGGTTGGAGCTGTATTTGGTATGAACTTGGTATGGCGGAAGAGGGAGGAAAAATGGCATGATGATTGTGAGGGGACGAATAAGAAGGAAGGCACATCGGTGATGTGCTGGGTGATGATTAGCTGGAACTGTAAGGGACAATTTCATGTGTAGTCAGCAGAGACGAAAGAAGGAGCAAGCAAAGAAGGAGATTGCAGAATAGAATACAAAGTCAGGCAAGGAGGAGAAGCTAAATAGGAACTGGGAAATGACAGAAGACATTCGACTCTTAAAAGAGAGGAAATTACAGGGGCTAAGAGAGCTAAGAGCAGAAGCCTTAAACCAGCCAGGATGAGGAAAAATAAAGATAAAGTAATCAGGATTGGGAAAAACATACAATATGAAAAAGCTGAAATGAAAGGATGCATAAGGTGTGAACTTGTGGAGATACCTAACTGGGCTATGCTGTCTACTTTTATGGCCAACCTGCAGTCAGTGGTTAGCCTTAAATACTGACCTTTAGCATATGGAGGACAATGCCCTGTCTTACAATTCAGATTTGACCAACCTTGAACGAAAAATGGAAAGAATAGAGCAAATTGCCTGGTCCCTCAACTTCCCCGACTTTAAGTCCATTGAGCATTTTTGGCGACTGATGAAGTGGTAAATCAACAGCTGCTATCGGTCAGAAAGGATTACCATACGTGCAGAAATGAACTTAGCGCTGGAAGAGGAATGGGTGAAGATCGCAATTGAGTAAATTAACCAGGAAATTGTTCAACTACCTCATATCCAAGTATGATGCATTGCTAAAAATGGTGCGAACTATTTTCAGGCTCGATGTATCTTCTTCTACTTTTGCTTTCTTCTTTTATTCAAACTACAGGTTCTCTACTCTCTTCTAATATTTAAATGTGATCAATAATGTCTTTGATTTCAATCTTCTATAGTTGCGTAGTACAATCGGTGCTGGGACCTTGGCGGCAAGCTATTTGTTGGTATCCAGATACTTTTGAAAATCCAAAGTACAGTCCAGTACAGAAAAACCTCTGTTCCTGACTCAATTTTGTAGAATTATTGCCCACTTTTCGGTGGTACTCCAAACGCTACAATAATACATGCCCCTTTCCATTTAGGTGCCCACTATAGCAGACTACCTTAATATTAAATGATTTAAGGAATTCTGCTCAGTGAAGCTACCTGCGACTCAGCATCTTACTATTATGAAGGTATTTTAAATTCTTATGATCAATGCCAATTGTAATCTGATCAGATAATGAATGCAAGAGATGATCCCATATCTTGAATGTGGCAATAATTGTGGTTATCTCTTTATCTTTTTATTATTATTATTATTATTATTATTATTATTATTATTATTATTATGTACTCATTGTTTAGGTACAAGAACTCGCATGCAGCGGTAGCTATAGCATAAACAAAACCTTAATCCCAAATCAAACTAAAAACAAAAGAAACTAAACCAGTGCCTCCAACAAGCACGAACAGCCCATATCACAAAGCGCATAACCAGCTAACTATAAGGGGAAACACTCAAATTAAAATGTAGAGAAATCCTACAAGCAAGGAAACAAAACAAGTGTACTTCCTCTTTCCGCGGTTCAAACCGAGGGTGAGGGGCTGAGAGGGGAAGTGGGACTCCTGACAAGTCAGGCTCCAGAGGAGGGATCTCACAATGTGGGCATGAGCAGTGGGAAGCCGACCAAAGTGGATGAAATGTAGGCAGATAGGCCATGAAGAAGTTACGGTTATGTCCAAATGGGTTCCATTCGTCCAGGCACTCAACCCCCGGGAGGTGGGCGTCTCTGGCTCTGCTGTGGGAGAGGCAGTTGAGAATAGTGTGATGGAAAGACCCAGGCACCTCCTCGCAGTAGGGGCACTTGTCTGGGGCATCCGGGTCTCTCCAGGAGCGGTGGGCCGCCAGATAGCTTTTTCCTGACCTCATCTGGTGGATTCTGCCTGCTATGAATTTACCCAATCCCATGAAGGGGTGGGGCGACAGCAAGGGCCTGTAAGAGTATCGGAGTGGTGGTGGGTACTGTTTGGTCCACACATTTAGGAGGAACTGATGGCAACCTCTCTTGAGGGCTGGGAACGGGGGGATGCCAGGGTCCACGGGGGGCAGGGGCTCAGGGAGGAGGGCAGGTGATGCTGGAGGTACACGAGAGAGATGACCAACAAGCTTGCTCACAGGATGGGCTATTGCATCAAGTGGGAGATGCCTCCTTACTGGAGGTTATGGCACGGGTGTTTTCCAATTCAGGGGCCTGTAGCCTGGCGTAAGCCCCACTGTCAGGGTATGGTGGTCCTCCGGAGAGCGGTAACTAGAGGTTGCAGAGAAGGAATAGTGCAGTGATACAGTGGCCGGATTTCTTTCCGGGGGAGGCATACCATCCTCAGTGCCGCAAGGCGCTGACGGTGTTCAATAAGGTATTGTATCGGTGGAAGGGCCGACTCACAGGGGAGGATGCCCGTAGGTGTCTCTGAGAAACAGTTGGTGACCCATCACTGGATCTGTCTCCAAAAGACAGCAAGACGGTCTGTCATGGTAGATGAGGGTGAGAACAGGTCTGCACCAAAGAGGAGTAAGGTTGCGAGGAGAGAGGACGCTAGCCTGCTGCAGAGGAAGGGAGCGAGCCCCTTATCGGGACCCGATCGCCTCTTGAGCATGGAGAAGGCACCTTGGGCAAGTGCAAGACGTTTCGAGCAGTGGGTGTTGGTAGCCCAGCGGAGGGAGCAAGAGGTGGGCTCAAACCAATGTCCGCGTCAACGGACAACCCCTTAGGGGCGGAAAAGGAGTCCATCAATAATGATTGGGAGATTGGATACGAGGTCCCTTTGTCTTGGCGTCCTGCAGTGCATGATTTCAGTTTTGGGTACAGAGAAGGAGACCCCAAGACTCCTGCCCCTTTGAGTGAACATCTTAACTAGATGTTGGAGGCGCTGGACATTCCTCTTGTAGGAGCTGGAGGCAACAGTCACCGCAAAGTTGTCCACATAGGACAGGATCAACCCACACGGTACCGGAAAGTGGAGGGACGAGACATAGATGACAAACAGAAGAGGGGATATTGGTGAGCCTTGTGGGGTGCCCACCTGAACTGGTTTGAAAACCCTGGGCGATCCCTGGAAGATAAGGCGGCACTGCCTTCCTGTCAGGAAGGGCCTAGCCCAGGAGCAGAGGTATGGAGGTATGCCCTTCGATCGCAGCATATGGAAGAGGTCGTTCATGGAGACATTGTCAAATCCACCCTTGATATCAAGGAATAAGGTTGATGCAACCAATTGGAGATGTTGCAGCGTTTGGACTTCGTGAGCCAGAGTCACAGAGGCATCGCAGGTGCTAAGCCCTAGAAGGGAGCCGCATTGATGGGGGTGGAGCAGGCCAAGCAATCTAGCCAGGGGTGAGAGGCAGTTTGCTATTATCCTCTCAAGTATCTTGGAGACCGTTTCAAGGAGGACAATTATCCGGAAGGAAGCAGGGGTGTCGTAAGAGGGCTTGCCTGGTTTGTCCAGTACCACACCATTCGCCATCTTGAGTGATGCCGGGTGGAAACCAAACGAGACCAGCGGAGAGAGGAGCTCAACCAGTAGAGAGGGACGGGATATATTGATCTTCTTCCAAACGGAGTATGGAAAAAGGTCGGGACCAGGGGCCAAGGAGGAAGAGGACTTGCTGAGAGCCGCTGCTGTCTCTGCCTCCAGCACGGGGGGTGCATCTCTGAAGGCCCTGAGAATAGGCGGGCAAAAAGCAGGGGGCCTAGGAGGGAAGAAGTGAGAAAGAAGGGCATCGTTCAGCTCCATTGGTGAGGTTGCCTGTGGAAGGGACGGGAAACGTTCAGGGGGTTTTCCGAATGCAAACCTCTTGGCCGTCCACACATTTTGAGGGGTAGCACTCTCAAGGAAACATGACCATTGCTCCTTCTTAGCCTTCTTGATAGCCTTGAAATAGGCATTTTTGGCCCAGCGAGCAGAGGCCCGAGTGTCATTTGGAGGGGATGTACCGGCCTCTCGGGCACAAGAATGGTGGACTTTCCTCAAGTCAGACAGGGTGTCAGACCACCAGGGCATTGATCTTGTGGAGGGCTGTTTCATTGGTGTATGCCTGGCCAGGACTAACCGAATCTTGCCAAGGTTGATGTCGAGCCATGTACTAAGTGCTTGCTGGGTCGGGAGGGGCGGGGGCGGCGGAATCGTGAGGGAGCTGAGGTCTTCCAGGACCTTGGCCCAGTCGGTAGCTTTCCAATCAGGTATAAGCTGAGGGGGGGAGAGAAGTGGAGACGTTAATATTATGGATATCGGGATATGGTCCGACCTGGTAGACTGGAGAGACGCATCCCATGTTTCCACGAAAGGTGAGAGGTGCTGATTGGCGAACGCCAAATCAATCACAGATGGCGCATGGTCTTGGCCTAGTGAGAACCGAGTAAAAACTCCTGGAATATTTAGGTGGGAGAAACATTGTTCTTGTGATAGATCTGCGTATGGGGTGGAGGTTCTGATTTCCCATTTCTGTAGCAGCCTGTCGGGATCCCATTGAGGGTGGTGGATATTGAAGTCGCCCACCATGAGAGTGGGGAAGTCGAGAACAGGGTAAGCTTCCTCTGGGGAAACAGAGCAGTAGAGCGACGATGTCGTTCAAAGCAAATAAAGATTAACCAGACGAAACCTCTCATGGGAGGAGTCAAACAAACCAGACGGGGTGTAGACATCCACTGCCATAAGGGCAGGGTTGTCGAAACACACAGGAACCAAAGAATCAACATCAAAAAAGGAACGTAGTGCAAAGACTGCCACCCGTAGCTTCTCCCCTAGAGCTATTGGGGGAGAAAAGGACTTGAAGCCAGCGAACTGTGGTAGTTTTCCATGAAAAAAAGGGGGGTCTTGAAGGGCAACAAGCACAGGAGGAGAGGGCAAAGCGACCACAGCATTAAAGAGTGAGAGAAACACATTCCAGCTACCCATGCAGTTGTGTTGAATGAGGGAAAAAGTGCTAGTGCTCTGTGGAGGAGTAGTAGAAACTGGGAAAGGAGGGGGAGTAGAGCGGTTGTCGCGCACTAACAGGACGAACCCGCTGGTGGTTTGGGGACTGGGGTGGCAGTGATGTCCTCCTGGGTATGGGAGAGGTCAGTTCCTTGGGTGCGTGATGGGGTACTGGGGACTGGGAAGACACTTCCAGGTCTTTGGAATGGGGTCGAGAAAGGGAGGTTGGGGGGGGGCTGTAGTGGCGAGGCCATCTCCCAAGTCCACGGAAGGAGCAAGGTTCTGGGGCCGAATCGGTCTGGAAGAAGAACCCTCTCCTCCATCGTCCTGCGTATCCATATCTTCTTCCCCTGGGGGAGGGAACTCTGAGGCGGGCATGGGAGGGGGCTTTGGACGTTGTGTGCATGACTGATCGAAGGCAGGGTGGGCGGAGGAGCAGTTGGTACAGAAAGGGACGGAGGTGGGGCAACCGTATGCCACTGGTTTGAGGTTGCCACCCTTGGGGCATGTCGGATTCTGGCAGTGGTGGGTCACCTTTATATGGCTGAGGGCGCATAATGGACAGAGCGGGTGGTCAGTCTTGCATCTGGGTGCTTGGTGGCCATAACCCCAGCAATTCTTGCATTGAGTGAATTTGTTCGCGGAGAAGACTCATTCAATCCGGCAACATGAGGCGTGGAGGATGGTTCTGCCCACCATCTTGTCCACATGCGAGGGCGCGACCCTGATGATACATGAGGTGCTTGCCTTGGAGAGGTGAATCTCCTCGTCTTGAACGAGGAACTGTGCTGAGAGGATCCGTACTTCCTTGACATTTAGAATGGTTTC
>NW_003298927.1:0-34505 GCF_000151645.1 Tuber melanosporum
GCCCACCCACTTCAACAGAGACCACCATAGTAACCGAAGCGAGCGAGGGGACAGGTGAAGAGGGGATAACCGTCGGAGCTTAAGCCGCCAAAATCGTGACCAAACCACGAACAGTATCGTGTTCAGAGGCCAGGGCAGCCGACAAGGTAGATATCTCCTTCTCAGCGCGATGAAATCGCTGAGAAAGGATGGAGATGTGATGCCGAAGGCTAGAGACTTCGGCCTCCAGGGCGAAGTTCTTCACGACGGCGTGAGACAGAACCAGCGACGAATGTAAAGTGGATGTGGCAGAAGGGACAGAGGCTCGCTTAGCCATTGCGACCATGAGGAGGCGACGTAAACGAACAAGTGTAAAGATAGGTAGGAGGAAGAAAGAACTTCCAGCAATCGTAGGGGAGGGATTAATAAAGATGCCCCAAATGGTGATCGAAGTTAAAGACTTGAAGCCTATTGTGAGATACAAATCACGGGCTCTGATTGGACAGACACCGAACCTTTATGTTTCGACACGTGGTGAAAGAAGGAGGAAAAGTACTTAGAACAAAGCGTGAAGAACCTATCTTCTTCGACCAGATCGGCCTCCTTATATAGTATTCTTCCCACCCGTAATCATGGGACCCAAAGTGGTCCCATGTGCAAAACCAAATTATAACAAACTAATCGTATGGCTAAAGTGGTCACATGCTCAAAACCCATGACCTCATAGCAAGGTCATGTGAAAACACTCATAAACTAATCATAACACAATAAACAAGTCATATGACTCAACTGAGTCATATGTGTGAAACCCATGACCTCATAACCAGGTCATGTGCGAAACATAAACCATATGTGCAAGGCTTACCTACAAGGTACACTCGCAAGGTATACTCACCAGGCGCACGTCCCATGACTCATGTTTGAGCTATGTGCGAAAGCATCACAAATCCCACATATAATAAATCATGTGACTCGAATGAGTCATATGTGTGAAACAATAACATACCTGTGACTCACAACCATGTATCACATGAAAAACCTTTCCAGGCCAAGCCACGTTCGTGACAGTACCGTCCAAAGACTTGTACTGTGATCTCTTTAATCTTGCTTCTTTTGGTTGTATCGGGCTGGTTTTGGTCTGTGCTTCCAAATTCCTTCTCTCCTCTTGTGATTTCTTCCAGTTGATCTACTTCATGCAGATCCTCTTTGTTGATTTTTTCGATGATCAACTGTGTGATTCAATCTCCTTTTTGGACTTCGTAGTCCTCTTGAGCCAGGTTGGCCAGGACCACTTTAATTTCACATGTATAGTCATCGTTAATCAACCCTACCATAGTCATGAGTCGATGTTTGACTACTACACCACTGAGGATGCTCTCCGTCCATAGGTGCCTTCTCGTAGTCCAATAGCTATTTCTGTCGCTATTATTGCCTCCCTGTTAGCAGCTATTTTCATTCCTTTATTGGCATACAAGTCGTATCCTGCTGCCCCTTTAGAACCCTTGGTAGCCACTTTTACCTCTTGGTCCAGTTTTTATATCCGGACTGTCTTATCTTGCCCCATTTCCACGAACTTTGCATGCAAAGTTTTTTCTTCCGCTTCTCATACCGGTGTCGAGTAGACTACAGGCAAACTGTTGAGATATTGTATTGCACATAGTTCACTTGTAAAGGTCATCTTATTCTCGTTCCAATTGATTGTCAGATTATATTTTCACAACCATGGCATCTCGAGGACTATCTTATGATTTTTTAGATCTGCTACCTGCAAGGTTGCTATTTCCCTATGGCTATCAAGGTCTATAGGTACAGCAACTGTATGGGTTATAGGATCCATTGCGCTTGGCTTTCCATCCGCTAAGTAGACTTGTCTCACTTTCTTCGCTTATTTGGTGTGGAGGCCGTATTTGTCGCAGATTTCCTTGTTGATGAAATCTTCCATAGCTCCGGAGTTGAGCATTGCATATATTGTTGTTTCTTTATTTTTTTCATTATATATCTTTGTCTTAATCATCACATGATCTCCGTCTTCTTCTCCTCTTTGCATGTGTAGTGCGGTGTCGTAGTTCACTAATTTGATGGATGTTCCAGGTCCACATCTTGGGTCTTCCAGACCACCGTTTACTAAGAACCCTCGTCGTTTTCCACCCATGAATCTTCTGCGATCATTTCGCAAATGTTGCTCCTCTTTTAAGTTTGGAAGCTATTATTTCCTGAAGCTCTGGTACCTTGGTATCTACTGTCGGGTCAGCTTCAGCATTCTCATATCCAATGTCCTGCTTTTCCTCACCTTAAGCAGTGTTTCCAGTTTATTCTTCTGGCGTATTCTTCCTTAAACAGGTTCAGAGCAGGTTCTGCCGTTGATTTGTCCAGCTCCATTGGCTCGCCTAGTGGTAATGCTCTACTTTCACCACAAGTTGCTTGTGGTTTGAAGGTTCCATCCATATTCCTAGATGATTGGGCCACTCTGTGTGCTATAGTATTCTCTGAGTTGTTTCAAACCATGTTTAGCTTGCTTTTCTTATTGATGGCCCATCTTGCAAATTGTTCTGCTGTGGCATAACGCGAGTCACAGATTCCTCACGCTTCTCGGAGTCTCTCACTACAGTTTCTCAGGAGGATGATGTAGAGGGTAGCATCATCAAACTCGGCCTCATATTCCAATAGTCGGCATTCATTCCTGTATGCTGAAAAGGTTTGTTTTCCTTGTTGCAGTTTTGTCAGCTTTTGTCTTGCTGTCTCTTTGGTGTTGGGATCCCTGAATTGTTCAAAGAGAATAGCCTTGAACTCTTAGTACGTGACCCATTCCCTCTACTTCCGTCCATCTTGGAAGGGCATGATCCATTGCCCCACGAGTCCTCTTAGTAGAGATTCGACATATGAAATGTTGATCTCATCTTCTAGAAGTACATATCCCTTCAAGGCAAAATATCTTTCGCATTGTCCCAGGAATATTCGTAGCTTATCTTTAGCTACTTCGTATCTGTCGGATTCTTTTACTTTTGGTCATTGGATGTTTGCTTGTCCTGTGTTTCATGTTTCAGCTAGAAATGTCTGAAACTGATTCTCAGTCATTCCAAGTATGCTAGTACCTAGTGCGGGAGCAGCTGGGGCCAGTGGCTCAGGTACTGATGATCCCGACATTCTCTCAGGTCGTGGAGTTTCTCCAGGAGAGCTATCGACTGGTGATCCTTTCTGTGTGGTTACTGGGCTTGCTGCCCTCGAGGGCTCTGCTGAAAAATGATCAAGGGTGTCGCTTAATGTGCCTAGGTAAAGGTTTTGATCGTTGATATCTATATCTCCTACTCTGTCTGGGTTGAAGGATGCTGTCTTGTATCGTTTGACGTTGTACTAGGTAAAACTTTGTAATGTAACGATCCCTACTTGGATAGTTAGTTCTTGGGGATGGGGAATGATACTTCTCTTCTTCTGTTTCTTTCCTTAGGTTTACGATAGCACTAGCCCTCTACCTACGTTACCGATAGTACAAGACCTCTGTCTTCTATCAGGAATGCCTATTGTAAGCTTTCTCTAACTCTTCTACGTGAAGAGCTCTCCTTGGTGTAACAATAATGTTGCAATAAAGATAAAGATCATAAAGGTGCTTTATAATCGTTAAAGTAATAAGTAAGAAAAGTACTTAGAATTCAATCTAATTTTATTTATACTAGTACCGCCAACACTGGCATTTGACTAGTCCCCCCCACACTCCATAAAACAAACTATCTAAAATACACTACCACAGACTATTTCGCCTCGCAGCCACTCCTCCCAAATGTAAATCCAAATATCACTACCTATGTGGGCTCACTGGTACTCGTAGCGACTAGCGCTGCCATGGATTAATGCGTCTTCCCACCTCGCCACTCAACCACCCTCTCATACCCTTACACCTATCCACCTCCTTCACAATTTGGTCTACATATTCAACAAAGGAAATATACAGTCTGTCCCAACATCCCACTGTTCTCTTATAATACAACTCCAGGTCCAAATATCCCTCCGCCAACACCAAACCACAAAAGGGGCAGTGGGGTGCCTTCAGAAACCCATTCATTTTAGCCCATCTCAAAACTACAGGCATCTATGTCGTCAGGTTCAGCTCCTCCCACTGCAGATGCTGAGAATGTCAAAATCGATCACGACATATCCGTAAGCACCAGGAGCATTTCTCGAAGTGCTCTGCGAAGGTGGCGTATTTCTTGGTAGCTGTAGCGGAAATGGCGGTACCACAACAGCGATACTCACATTGCCGTTGGTCAGGTAAAAAGAACCACTTCTTCGGCAGTGTTACCTCATCCAGCTAGACGCAGCCACTACCATTGTGTCTCTTCTCGCACTGGGTGCAGGTCGTAGAATCTCCTATCAACACTGTTCTCCCATTCCTCTCCACCCTCAATGTGCCATCAAAGGGGTTACCTGCCACAACCAGCACTCCATTTATAATCCCAACATAGCGAGGGATTCCCAGGCCCAGCCACCAATGATCCATCCACCAACACTTCCACCTTGGGACTGCCGAATCCTTATACTAGTCTTTATTAGCAGGGCGTTCTCGAGCATTGTGGAGGTACTCAGTCCAGTGGTGTCTGCCTTCCTTCCCTTCACAGCTGTCATGACCGACCATGCCCGTCCCACTACAGATCGTTAACAAAACATAGGAATCCATCCGGGTCAGGCCTCGGAGGTGTCAGAGTGTTTTTGTTTCCCATGCATAATACTCGTACCCTTCCCTAGTGTGCCATGCCCCCCACTCTTCTTTACGCAGTTCCCTGGTCATAGCTGCATGACCAATCCCAAAGCTAACTCCTTCCCAAAGCAGGGGGTACAAGGAGCGTCCGATAGAGGTCTGAGCCTTCAAGTCGACCAACTCATTGCCGGCAATCCCCACGTGACTAGGGACTCAACCGAAACTGCTATGTAAGAATTCATTCAATAGGGGTACCATTACCTCCCACAACTCAGCCGAGTTACCATCCAAAAACATGTTGTCAACCGTGATGAGGGCCGGTACACAGTCCAAGAATACATGAACTGGGCATTTCTTGGCTATATCCTGTGCATGCTGCAGGGCACACACAACAGCAAACTCACATTCCACAATACTCCAAGATAGGGGAACCGAGCACCTGTCAACATGGATCAGGACTCCTTTTTCAAATACCTCCTAAGCTATACCAGCTCCCTCAGAGCACTTGGATCCGTCCGTGTATATGACCACATCCAAGGATGTACAGAGGTCCGTGTAAGGCACGCGGTGGTGTGCAGCCATTATCGTATTCCCTTTCCCAATCAAAACTGTCTGGCGCCTGGTGAGCTCCTTATCCAAAGTCTACCGATGCGCCACCATGCCTTCCTCCTTCCACTGTAGCCGTATTTCCCTGTACCACGGATGCTGGTCACAGTAGCGGTAATTGATGAACTGACTATAATACCTCCATTGTAAGTATCTTCCCTGAATAGCAACAGGTGGCGTTCCGAACTCAGCTAACAGTATGTTGTTTGCCAAACTCATAGGCATTCAAAACACTCATCAGAGGAAGTCGTTAACATGGACCTGAATCTGCTTCACATACAATACATGGTCAGCTACAAACTCAAGTCCATAGTAGACGATTGGAAGGTAGGCTGCCTGCACCAAGCAGTAAGTCTCCCATGCTCCTAACCCACCAACACTTCCAAACCTCCTCCCTAACGCTGAAACCCTTCTCCTAACACCTAACCCCCTTTCCAACCAATACTTTACATGTGAAGAAAAGTTAAGAAATATATTAAACCTATATGCAAGAACCCGCAAGTTCTCCGAAGGTAATACCATTTCTCCTAACAATTCCATTCCTTCCCATGCCTTATCTCCAAACCCAATCCACTGAGCCTTGAGGACACTGAATCCCATTCCCCTCGCTCTGGCTATGTGGTCACTGTCTGCAAATATCTCTCCCACATGGTATCAGGTGGCCTTACTTGACTTCACCGCTACCATAATGACCCCATCATGGACGTACAAGACTACCAACTCAGGTACACCATGAGAGTGTCGCATGCGCAGCCTGAATATATCTACCACATACCCACCGAAAAGGAACGGGGAGATGGGCAAGCCTTAAGGTACTCCTTTACTGATATGGTAGGGGTGAGAGACACATCTGTTGAAGCAAAACCGTATCGACCGACAGGAAGCCCACTGCTGAATCCATTGGCAGAGGTATATGGGGCATCTCCTAGCCACTAGAAAGTCTGACAGGTGATCGATATCAATGTTATCAAACCCCCCTTCCACATCAATCAACAAGATCAATCTTTTGTACCCCTCGTTATGCCGTAGGAATTTAAAGGCTACTGCTATGGCATCATGAACACCTCGCTTACGTCGAGATCCAAACTGTGTTTCCCTCAGGTCAAGGCAAGCAGCCAGTCTCAACAGGACAACCTGTTCTGCGACTTTCGCTGGTGTCGACAGGAGGTGTATCATTCTCCAAGATTTTATGACATCGTACCTGGGTTTGTCCAATTTGTGTATGAGTACCACCTCAGCCTTATACCAGTCTGGAATATTGTGCCGCAGCCCGCAGTCCACCAGGCATCTCAACATTATTGTATCTCTTCGTTTCCAAAACCATAGGAAGGGATAGCCAATATCATCCTCACCTGGGCCTGTATTCATCAGAGACCTAGTAAGGGCAATTTCCATCTCTTGAGCACTGTCTATATCAATCTCAGAGTCCTCCCAGGTGGTGGGGTCGACCGGAGACAACTGTTGTGCAATCTGGTCACTAATGTCTGAATATGTAGTAGCATAGGACCCATCTGTTCATGCCATGAAGGGGAGGGTTCGCTTATCTTCCAACTTCCATGCTAATCTAAAAATATCTGGGTCTTGGCTCTTGGCTATTTTTTCCCTGATATGTTCGAATCTAGCCCTTAGCAGGCATGCCCGGTAGACACATTAGGCCAGCTTGTAGTCCTCTACTCGCTCTGCCCGGTGTTTGGAGTAGCGATATAGCTGGGCTACATCCAACCTCATCCTGTCCAACTCGGGTATCCACCACACATACTGACCTCTGCCAATGGAGGCCCGTGGGAGTGCATCCACCACTCATCTCACTCCTTCCCACAACTTCCCATCTTCCACCTCTTGCAGGACATCTAATTGTTTCCCGACCTTCTCCCATACTACCTTCTTCCAAGCTGGCCTCCTTTGCATGATGTTATCAGGGAGGTCAATTGCCAACTTAAGGGCTTGAGCACAATACTCACAGCCAGCAGCGTCTAGGTATCGATGCCTAATGTACGGTACCCGGTGTAGATAAAGGTCAATTCTGGAAAGGTCCCGAAAGGTTGATACTGTCGGGAGAACCATGTTCATATTGTGAGTCAGGGCCATGAACCACTATTTCAGCCACTGTCCACCCATATTATTGCGGTCCACACTAGGGTCCCAGTCTTGATGTCTGGTATTAAAGTCACTAAACACAATGTCCAGTTCCCCGAGCTCGTCCAGCCAGTCCCCAAATTGGTTCTTAGTGTAGCCCAGTCAGAAGTAGACTCTGGCAATGACTTTCTTCATCCTCCTTTTCCTGTAGCCCACACTAGCACTGCTCTCCTTATGCTCCACCATTTCAAACATCCCACAAATATGGGACAGAACAAATACCTCAAAACCTGACTTCTTAACAAAGGAAAGCAAATCCTATCTATCAATATCTATAGGTACATGCAGTCCCTCCAGGTCAACCTGCGGTTCAATAATAAAAAGAAAATCAATAAAAGAAAACAAATCAAATGCCAGCACCCGATTCCGACTACTCCTCCCCACGTTTAATGCCATTGTCGTAATAAGTATTAAAAGGGGGCTTCGACTGATCCACTCAGGCCACAAGGACCAGAGGCATAAGGGACACCACTATACTGGTCCCGGGTGGTCCAAAAGGTATCTTCCTGGTAGGGTTTAGAGATGGCTGTATTTTTCAAAATCCCACACGCCAGTGAGGAGGAGGGGGAGGGGCGTTCCGGTTCCTTACCCTTGCCCTTGTCCAACTTCTAATGGGGGCCTTCATCTTCCTCATCAGTACTAATTTCAACCCACCGTGGTGTTGGGGATCTTCCACGACTGTGGCGTTGTCTCCAGGACCTCCTAGTCAGACTTCCTTGTTGTCCCTATTTTTTAGCAGGTTCCGCTGCTGGGGCCCTTTCTTGATTTGGACTCGAGGATAATAGAGCTGGGGGTGACGACCTCACTCCTGGGCACTGCTCATATCCAGTGAAATTGTTCATCCGGTCACAAAGCCAGCATTGTCTCCTAATGTGTCCACAGGCCTGGCTCACACCTTCTGGGCCTCCAAGCTTGCTGCACATATGTTCCCTGGAGAAATGTACACCAAAACAGAACCAACAGTAGGGTGGGCGACCACATATGACCTCGAAGTGGCCAGTCTCCAGGTACTTACCACAAACCTTTAGAGGTCTGTGTTCCTCAAACACCCGAACATTGCGGGCACCTCCTCCTAACCAAATCTTTCCCTTGGCCAGCCTTTTCCTGATGGCCTCATTTCTTTCGACCACAAAGTGGATACCACATGTCGTAGTATTAGCCTGTCTCATGGTGTGCATGGACCCCATAATATCTGGCCTAGACACCGTAACTACTCCCATGTTAGATTACTCCAAGTCAGTATGGAGACCATCAAAAGCTGCACTCCCGGTCCACCCCTCAACCCTCCTTATTGATCCCTGTCTTGTGTCAGCAAGTGGGACAACAGAAACAAAAATCTTCACCTTCTACAAGTTTCTCTGACACTCAAACTCCGGGAGCAACAACTCTCTAAGTAGGTCAAGCCTCGTCTTGTCGAGCCAATTGCCAAATTGGTGACAGAATGTCCAGCCAGGGTCAGAAAAATACAGCTAATCTCAGGCCAGATGTGCCTAGTACGGATGTATAGGGCACTGCCATGAATCCTTTCCTGATTTGAGAAGGTCATGCTCATTTGGTTCCAAATTGCCTCGATACCCACACCTTCTGGTAGGGCTACTTGTTTGCGGGTTGCGAATGGTATAGCAATATGCCTTCCGTGGGCATCTGGGATCGGTGACGACTGTGGTGGTGCCGGGACCTAGGTGAGTGGGTCGGGAGGTCCCTGTGGAACCCGTCGGTACTCCTGTTGCATCGGGGCTGTAGTTACCTTGATGCTGGCCATGGCCGCAGGCCCTGACTGGACTGGCAGAGTAGCAGGTATACCAGCAATGGGAGCTGGTTCCTATCTGTCAGTGCTCTTCCCCTAGGTCTTAGCCAGGATCACCGTTTCCTTCTCACTACCAGCTCTGCTGGCAGCATTTCTTCTCCTTCTGGCAGTACCACTCAGGCACCTACCAAGTTTCCTACCCCTTCTCTTTTCTTCTTCCTCCCCATTCTTTTTTTCTCATTGTACCGATTTGCCTTCTCCTCCTCAAGCCACCTGTAGAGTCATTCCTCCTTCACTGAGGGGGGGGGCTCCCACTGCTAGTCTTGTGGGAGTAGGCTATGGATGTAGGGTGGACGGAGGGTGTCTGCCCTTTTTGAGCAGTGGGAGGCTTGAGCACATATGCTATCCGTTTTACTACCTCCGTGAAAGAGGCTTTAGCTGTAGGAGCTGCCGTAGCAGTTTCCTTTCCCCTAATAGGAGCAGGGTGCAGTGTAGTTCCCAACAATGTAAGCGGAGTATTGCCGGACATTACTGAAGAATATCGGTGGTGGGGGGTCAACCTACCTCGTAGGGTCTCTGTCTCTTCCCCTTACTTGCCAACAATATCTATCAGCGCCTTTGCCGCCCATTCCAGTAGGTGTACCCGGCTCTAGTAGTTCACCCCATCCTCTGGTCCTTCATTACCAAACGTGGCCCATTGTTCATCCAGGCACAGACATCATGTGGTGTATCATCCTCAATCGACCCGGATTCCAAGGAGAGAAGGGGCTGTGTGTTTCCAAAGTGGATGTCCTCCAGCCCTTCCAACATGTACCCAATTATACTATCCAAGTAGAGCCCCGGAGAGGGTATCCTACCTGCATCAAGCATCTCACATACTCCTGCCATAATTGAGTCTGCCCGAGCCACGGAGCCATCGGCTTCCTCAGGTTATGTGTCGGGAAGTCGAACTTCCAATGGTGTTTGGACATCATGCAAGGTTTGCCGAGAGCTAAATAGCTGTACTTCCGGTAAGATCCAGTCTCTATTAAGGTCAGGTGGTGATGATGCCATTACCAGAGTGGGGGGTGTGGATGCTGTCACCTAGTCCAGTTACTTCGGAGTTACATCCTTCTTCCAAATCTATGGGAGTGTCCCGAGCCAACACCTCCGAGGTAGGCAAGATGTCTTCAGTTACCAGTAAAGATGGGGGTGGTAGTGTAGCCTTGCTGGTTGACTGGAGACCCATAGGTGGGGGAAAGGCCAGGCACCCGTGATGTAGGTCAAGGGGCAGGTCAGGCAAGGTGGGAACAATCTGCTTTTTTCAGCCTTCATCGAAATTGATTGCCCTCAAAAACTGTGGCCCCAGACCTGGAGTAGCAGATCGCTTAGCGGGGGACACTGACTGCATACTGTGCCATGTCCCAGTGGTAGGAGGCTTGTAATCCTCATCCTCAGGGTCATCTAATCTGAACTTCAGGGTCTTATAAAGAGCCCTTTCTCCAGATCACATCCCATCCAGAAAGGAAGGAGTGGATGAGTCAGCCTTACGTACAGGGGCCAGGCAGAGGAAGCTGGGCATCTTGCTTTAGACGGTCCTAGCGAGGAGAGGGGCAACAGACCCTGAGCTTGCCTCAACCATAGCCGCAGCTAGGTGATTTTCGGTCCATAGTACAGAGGATTCAGGGACAATGGCCTGAGAGTCTTTGGGGGGAGAGTGTAACGTGTTCGCAAGGTGCTAATCACGTTATCGGTAATAGATACGATAGTTGGCAGGTGGCCTGCTCTTCCAGAGAGGAGGCGAGAGCTGAGAACTAAAGGAGGCTTCGAGGGTGTACTGGGGAACAAAGAAGTAACCGTTCAACCAAGTATATTGAAATACTGTCTGTCGAAGTCTGCCTCTTCTATCGTAGAAACAGGCGGTCTTTAAATACACAAATCTGTTCATGTCTAGCATGAACGAAACTAATCAAAGGTATCAATTGATACTCTTTGGTAAAGCTCCTTAAGTATCAAAATGATACTTCAAACAAAACATAAAACAAAACCAAGTATCAAACGATACTTAAAACAAACCAAGTATCAAAACGATACTTAAAGTAAAACATAAAACAAAACCAAGTATCAAACGATACTTAAAACAAACCAAGTATCAAAGCGATACTTAAAGCAAAACATAAAACAAAACCAAGTATCAAACGATGCTTAAAACAAACCAAGTATCAAAGCGATACTTAAAGCAAAACATAAAACAAAACCAAGTATCAAACGATACTTAAAACAAACCAAGTATCAAAACAATACTTAAAGCAAAACATAAAACAAAACCAAGTATCAAACGATACTTAAAACAAACCAAGTATCAAAGCGATACTTAAAGCAAAACATAAAACAAAACCAATAACCGTGTACCCATACCAGTTACAAAGAGGGTGCTGGGGCTGGAGAGTATTCTAAGCTGTGATCGGAGTTGAACTGAACGAAGAATCCTGTGGTGGTGTCCTTGTTCAAGCTACATGTGGCTCAACAGCCTCTCTCAATTAGGAAATCCTTCACCAAAACCTCCATTTCTTTCATCATGGCAACGGTCGCGTCAGCAACCATTTGACAAACCAAGTCATCAAACTGTGGGTCCACCGCATTCTGACACCCATGACAGTGGTGAAACTATAGGAAACTGAAGTTTACTTTAGGTGCAATATATGACCATGTAGTTGTAGGGATAAGGGCACGGTCGGCCTCAGTGGCAGGCGTAAGAGACAAGCCCACACGGGCCATCTCAAGTGAGGAGGAAGGGTTGGAGTCAAGCTGAACAGGGGATGACATCCTCGAAGGAGGGGGAGAATCCGTGTAAGAGGAGGCTGTCGAAGATGCCATCCTCGCCCAAACTATACTCAGTGATTACCGGGATCAGGCAGTAGATATCTCACACTGAAGTATCTTCTAAGCGAGAACAACTACTTCTAACTGACCACCCGAAATGAAAAACACAAACAAGTAACAGTAGATGAAGTATTTATCGCAAGCGAAATAAGATAAAGTATTGGTTATGCTCACTTCCGATATGGAGTGCAAGAAGTAGGAAAAGTACTTAGAATTCAATCTAATTTTATTTAAACTCGTACCACTAATACTGGCATATGACGAGCCCCTACCGGTACAGGGATACCGCTAACTGGTATACCACTAATCCTAAGCTAACTAAGTCTACGGCCCCGCACCTACCATCCCTGAGCCATGCCCGCATGAACACTAATTACAAGACCATCACACAACACAGCGCCCACCCCGGTCTAAGTTCGTAGCCACTCTGGTATGAAGCCAACCAGTACTAAGCGTAGCCGAAGCTGAGCAAAAGACCAATCTGACCAGGTTCCTCGTCCAATAAACATAAAATCACTACCACCCGGTCCAAAAACTATCCCGCAAAACCTCCTCCACAATAGAAAACCAACAAAACACACACAAACTAATACTACAGGCGACACAATGGCAGGTAGGAGGCAACCAACATGTCAACCTCTCGTACCCGCATGCCTGGCAGTCAACCCTATGAACCCACTTTGCCAGTTGCCTCCGAAGAGTGTACCGGTGAGGAGGACCTGTACCAGCTGCCTGTCTACCAAACAAACCAACACAAACAAAAGAAATACATAGAGGTAGTGACAGACCGAAAAGCTCAGTGGGGCCTATCTCCCACCCGTGGTGCCATGCCTCCTCCTGCCTAACCCGTAGTTCAACCAAAGAAACCAAACATACCCCACAAAGTCCAGTGTACAAGACCCAAACAAGTCCAACCAGGTGGTCACAACCCGCTATCCACACTGGTGGCCATCAGCCAACTGGTCCGTCGGGGACCTTTGCAGCACTTAGCAGCTTTGCCTAACAGCCTAAGCCCACTGGAAATACTTAATTAGACCTCGTCCAACCTGACGCAGGCCCGACCAGTGCTCACAAGTGCCTCTCCCCTCCCAACCAGCCCCCTCCAAGCCCCACACACCAGACACCATAGAGCCCATCCAGCCCTCCAGCCCCTCAGACAGATCAACCATTCAACAGCCACAGGACAGCCTATACCCAGCCCCATCAGGCAGCCATTAGCCTTGGCCATACAAACAGAGCCCCAACCCTCAACACCGTATAGCCGAGGGGGGCCTACCAGCCACAACCGGGAGCCACAAAGGAGGCAGCACCAACACCCGAATGTATTAGCACCAGCCACACCGTCCAACACAGCCAAACCGAAGTCCAACCAAGCCGGGAAAGAGTAAACAGAGCTAGCCCAAGCTAGTCCTACAGGTCCGGCAATAGGTACGGACAGAACAACGGTCAAGAGCCATCCCCAACTGACGTGACAAGAAGGGGGGCGAACGCACAGAAGCTGACAAGCTGAAGGTAGGCCCCACTTGCAATGGGTAAAGCCGCCAACTACAGACCACAACCGAACCACCCCAAATGCACAGACAACGCGAGTGTCTAGTAGCCCATCATCCCACACTACCCCAGGTAGTCATGTAAAACCACACCAGGGGGTAACAATTTTCAGAGTCAAAGCCATCCCCACCGAGGCGAGAAGGAGACACCTGACTGAACTACTGTAAATGCTACAAGGACAAAAACTCCAAGGGAATGGTGATAAACATCAGCGTAAGATTCCAACCATAGAAACGAAACGTAACGAGGAGGGGCTGGGCGGGCACTACCCTGCCACCTGAAGAATGATGCGGCCAGTACGACGAGTTAAAACTTGGAAAGGTCATCAGTCTAACCCAAGGGCGTTTTGTATCGTGAAAACCAAGAGCTCCGTTAAAACCTAACAAGAAACATGAGCTGGGCCAATGAACGACATGGGTGATCCCGGGAAACTCAAAGTTCAATCCTCCCCAATGGAATGTGAAACCTGCGAGTAGACAATAGACAGGAAGCTGAAGACATTTTACTGAAAGGGGCTTGTAAGCAACCATGTTGAAGAGCTCAAAGTGACAGCATCGTGAGAAGCCATCAGGCAACGAAACAGGAAGCAAACAAGTAATCCGCCTCACAACACCTAACAGACCTCAACACCAAGAACTCCTGGAACTACTGAGCGAACACAGATATCTCCCCCAGAAACCAAGGCATCAAGGCCCACCATGGGTGCAAAAGAAATGCTTAGGGCGAAGTAACAGCAAGAAGTAGGAAAAGTACTGAGAATTCAATCTTATTTTATTTAAACTCGTATCGCCAACACTGGCATACGACGTGCCCGGGGGCTGGGCCCCAGGTTGTCGCATCTCGGATACCACTAACTACGAACTAACTAAACCTCCAACCCCATACCTCAAACATGCCCACCCCATGCCCCAACACGAACACTAAATACAGAGCCATTATCGGTCAAGAAAATCATCCTCAGTCCAGCCTACCTACCAGCTAAGTAACCCGTACAAAATAGAAAAGTTCCACTGCCGCCACCTGAGTATGACCACGCAAAAACCTCTCCACAATAGAATCCAACGCGAGCGCCCCCACTCAATGTTCCCGGGACACTCGGCTGACCGTCCCAGCACCTGTCCCCATTTCCAAACAAAAGAAACACCCAAAAGCCCAAGCACGTAGACCCGAGGGAAAGCCAACTCACAGGGTGCAGGCTCCCTAGTCAAGGGGGTACGAACCGTGGTACAGAATCCAGGGTGCACCACAGCGGCAGCACAGTCCAAAAACCTCGACGGAAGTAGCCAGAACGAGACAGTCCCCAAGCAGCCGGCACTTGACTGAACATACCCAAGTATTCAACTGATGCTCCAACTCCCCAGCCCGCTCCGCAGGAGGCGAACCCGCCGCCGACGCCGTAGTAGCCGGTTCAAGGTAGCGAACCGGTGAAGGTGATAACCCTTCCGAGTCGGGAATAAGTGGCATGGGTGAGGTCTAGTCTTGCTTGACCCTGCGCTTCTTGTTTCTCTTCCTCCTCCCACCCCCAGGTGCAGGTCTAGTAACAGGAGTGAACCGGCTACCCTTATCACCACCCACCACTACTGGAGGGACACCACCAGAGGCGTTACCCTGACCAGCCTCAGGCTCAGCCACAGAGGACTCAGGCATCTTCCCCCCCGAAAGGGGTGATACCACTGTAGCTGGTGTCACCACACCAGGATCCACCCCGCCCACACCAGGAGCAAGCACCTCCTCCAAACCTGGCGAATCAGGAACAGGACCACCCACACCACCATCAATAACCATAGCTGCAGGGGGGGCAGGAATAACTGCCGGTACAACATTCTCCCAAGGGAGCTCCTCCACTTGACCCAGAGAACACTCAGGGTCTAGCCCACTCCCCCGACTGTGACCACCGTAGTAACTGAAGAGACCGAGGGGTCAGGCGAAGAGGGAATAACCGTTGGAGCTTCAGCCACCAAAATCGTAACCAAACCACGAACAGTATCGCGTTCAGAGGCCAGGGCAGCCGACAAGGTAGATATCTCTTTCTCAGCGTGATGAAATCACCGAGAAAGGACGGAGATGTGATGCTGAAGGCTAGAGACTTTAGCCTCCAGGGCGAAGTTCTTCCAGATGGCACGAGACAGAACCAATGATGAATGTAAAGCAGACATGGCGGAAGGGACAGAGGCTCGCTTAACCATTGTGACCGTGAGGAGGTGACGTAAACAAACAAACGTAAAGATAGGTAACAGGAAGAAAGATCTTCCAGCAATCGTAGGGGAGGGATTAACAACGATGCCCCTGAAAGGTGATCGAAGTTAAAGACTTGAAGCCTATCGCGAGATAGAAATCAAGGGCTCTGATTGGATCGTCACTGAACCTTCATGTTCCAACATGGGGTGAAAGAAGAAGGAAAAGTACTTAGAACAAAGCGTGAAGCACCTATCCTCCTGGGCCGCATCGGCCTCCTTACATAGTGTTCTTCCTGCCCATAGTCATGTGACTCCAAGTGGTCACATGTACGAACCCAAATCATAACAAACTAGTCATGTGACCAAGATGGTCACATGCTCAAAGTCCATGACCTCATAGCGAGGTCATGTGCAAAAACTCATAAACCAATCATAACACAATAAACAAATCATATGACTCGACTGAGTCAGATGCATGAAATCTATGACCTCGTAACAAGGTCATGTATGAAACATAAATCACATGCACAAGGCACACCCACAAGGCACACTTGTAAGGCATACTCGTCAGGCACACATCCCATGACTCATATTTAAGCCATGTGTGAAAGCATTACAAATCCCAAACATAACAAATCATCTGACTCAAATGAGTCATATGTGTGAAACAATAACATACCTGTGACTTATAACCATGTATCATGTGAGAAGCTTTTCCTCGCCAAGCCACATTCGTGATACATTGTTACAGAAGAAATGTACAGTGTACAGCCAAGGAATAATTCTATCTAACAGATATCATATGAGTGTTTATAATTTAAAACCTGATTATCTGACCTCAACACAAAACAATTAATTTTTTTAGGGAAGAAACCAGCTTTCTAGTTATGTAAAGTAGGTACACAGTAGCTCAGAAAATATTTTAGACGTCCAGATGATGTCTATAGCATATTTTATGTCCAGAATAGTAAAAATTTCTCAAATTTACTTTTTACTATTTAAAATATCTTTAGCTTCCTATGTATTCATAGAATCAAAAATTGTATAAAATAGATAACTAGTTATTAAACTATTATACTTTAAAGTTGAATAACTATTTTGCAACATTGAAGACTTGCTTATGTAATATCATTGGTCTCAAGATATTGAGTTTGAAAAAGTTACTTTTAGGCAGTTCAATTGCTACTGTATCAGTCTTTGAACACTTTAAACTTATTAAATAAGTATATCTTTCTTATCACCCTCATTTTTTTCTAAATTTTGACAACAGTTTAGCTGTAGGATCCTATGAATTCATATTGATTGTCTCCTGTTTTATATACTAATAGAGTAAATAGCAAGCCTCAAAGAATCCTATCAGATATCTGTAGTAATATCTGACATACCTCTCATTTCAATTGAGTTAGCTGAAGACTCCAATAATGAGTATTCTCATAATCAATTCAGCTTAGATGAAAAGCAACTAGTGTCTAAAGTAGATAATGAAAATGAGTGGAAAATTTATGGTTTGTAATTTTTCTTATAAACTATTATTGTCTACTATTATTGCATAATTAATTATAAGAAGAATGTCAACTAAGTACTAATTGACTACTTGTATACTAAGATTCAGATGTTAATTCTAATCAAGCCATAATTGAAGAGCAATTTAAGCTATACAGTAGCAAAGAACAAGTTCAATATGCTGACCATTTAAGAAAAATTGACTCTGTTAGTAAGTGTAGGGAAAACTGCTCTACTAAAGCATCATTTGTGCAATGGTTTACCTGGATGAAAACCAATTGTGTGATGAGTGTTAAGTAGTATTAGCTCATAGCAAGTTACTTAATAGCAAGTATAATGCATTTCGCAAAGCTACATGAGAGTAGAAAGTATAATAAGTGATCATTCTTGGAACTGGTAAATGGTGAAAGGGATATGACCCAACGAATACGTCAAAATCACTATATTTTATCTTTATTCAGTATGTATACTGCGTCCTCTTTCACTGGTACTGAATTATAGAAATATCTCAGTTATACAGCTTGCTTGCATACTTACAATTAGGAAAGTTAGCTACTCCTCCATCTCATAAGAATAGTGTAAACCCATCTCATAATACTTTCCCAGTATCCACTTACGAGCAGTTAGAGACCTTTTTTACAAAACTTAAAGGTGAGCATGGGGAACCAGTAGCTACAAGATCTTATAAAAGAACTATGGAGAATGATGTAGTTATTACTAAAGTAGAACTTAACAATCAAGTCTTACTACCCTCATACTTCTCATTTTGCATTTTTCATTCACAGTTAAAAGAGTGTATTATGGGTATTAAGCTTTCACTTAGAAGCTTGGTTAGTTACTGGAAAAAGTATCCAAGGTTTAAGAAAATGCATATAGAGTAACCAGCCATGGAAATTTGAGATAACTGTACTATTCTTAAAGATCAACTAAAGTTTAAGAATAGAAAAAACAATACTACTAGCAGTCTAGCTGAGATTTCTAAATGGTTTGTAATCTAAAGCCAACTAGATCAATACAGAGAAAAGTATCAAGAATGCCACAACTATTATGAAGCCACTATCTAACAATCTATAGCATATTCTACACATACTAGGTGCTACTCCTTTGACTTTCAGCAAGTGGTTGAGATTCTAAAACTTTCTCAACAGCCTAGCTAGTAGTACTTTTTCTCTCCCTTTAAGCTATTGTAACAATCACGGTTAAGGTTGTTAGTACTTAATGACAGGTAACATTACTTCTCTTCTTCTTTCCATATATAATAGCTTTTAGGCCTCAGCCTACATTACTGATAGTATAAGACCAACGTCTTCTATCTGTAAGGCCTATCATAAGCTTTCTCTAACTCTATCTCATGTAGAGCTCTTTTTGCTTTAATAGTAATAAAGGTTGTGTGCCTAGTAAAAAGTGTAACAGTATTTTATATTCATAAAGACATAAGAAATAAGGAGGAAAAGTTCTTAGAACAACACATGCAGAACTCATCGTCCTTAGGTCCTATTAACCCCTTATATAGTTGTTCTTCATGCCCCCATTATGTGACTAAAGTAGTCACCTCTGTGAAACCAAATCATAACAAACAAGTCATATGGCCAAAGTGGTCATATACACAAACACATAAACCAATCATAATACAATAAACCAGTCATTTGACCCAAAGTAGTCACATGCAAAAAACCCATGACTTCATAACAAGGTCATATGCAAAACATATAAACAAGTCATATGACCAAAAATAGTCATATCCATTAACATCATAATCTACCTATGACTCATAACTATGAGTCATGTGAAAACTCTTTCCTTACTAAGCTACATTCATGACAGCTATATTCTTTTGGTATTGTCAATAAAAATAAATCTCAATCTAAGCATTATCATCTACTCTACATAGAAGCACAGTAACCTGAGGATTCTAACCAGGTTGTGTTATTTCTACACTATTATCTTATATTTGGAGGGAAGGTAAAGCCACATATACACTTGTGGACTGATAACTGTAGTAGGCAGAATAAAAATAAGACAATAACAGCATATTTGTATTGGTTTGTATAATAGGGCTGGGTAGATAGTGCTGAGCTTTACTCTTAAGTCAAAGGACATACTAGAAACTCAGTAGATTGTGGATTTGGTATTGCAAAGTACAAGGCTTTAAAGCAAGACATATGGACTCCAGCTGACTATACTGCAGTAGTAGTACCACCTACTGAAAATGAAACTATTGAACTAGTAAATCTCTTTGAGGATGGGGCAGATGAAGAGGTATTCTACAATTAGGAGGCATCACTAACCTCATTATTCAAGATACTTTAAGGTATTCATACCTTTCATGGATTTTTATTTCTCAAAGAATTTCCAGGTACAGTAATGGCAAAGAAACTGCCATTAGATGAATAGCAGAGCTTTGATTTTATGAAGTCAAATGTCACCATAGAACAAATTGGTATGGTATTTTCAGAATCAATCTCACCATTGGATTTAAAGCCAGAAAAACAATACAACAGGTGGAGTAAGTATGGCCTATATGCCCCTGAATATATTAGATCTACCTCACTTTATACTATGCTATCATCTACAATATTTGAAGAAGCCCAGTCTGTAAAGACTGTGAGAATTAAACTAGCTAGTACAAAAATAACTCTAGATCTTCAAATGTTCAGAAGAATGTTCAAACTACAACTAATACAACAGGATCTGAAACACTAACAAGTTCTGAAAAAAAAAATGTCGATGATAATAAGGATGTTGGAATACAAGCTTCTACGGCAGAAGGGGTAGAAATGCTAGGTAATTTGCCTGAAAGATGTAGTCGTCCACTTGGTTCAATGAACAAGAAATCATGTAAAACAATGTAGTTAACCTTATTGATAAATTTAAATTGATAAGTATAAACAAGTTAGGCTGGAGAGAATTTTAATCATTACAAAAAAATATTAAAGTTTTTTTTTGAATGTGCAGTTTTTCTATAAAGTTACTGTGAAGATAAAACTAGCTGTATCTTGAAACTTGGTTCTTGGAGTAACCATCGCTGTCATGCAGTTTCCCGCACTTTTCACAGAAGCCCGATAATCAGGTTTTAACTTATACACGCTCATATGATCCGAATAGACTCAGGGCGAGAAAAAGCATCAGGGTGTGCGCACAAGAATTTTAAGAATCTTGGCCGCGGAGGGATGTTGCAGCACATACAAAACTTTGTAAAACTTTTGTTTGGCCACCTGGATAGTTATTCCAACCCCAAGTACTGTACTGTACTGTACATCTCCACCGAAAAGGAAAAAAAAACAAGTATAATACAATAAATACAATCCAAAATTCCCAACCCCCGAAAATAATGAGGACGCCAAAACAAATCAAAACAACACCTTATCCCTTGACCTCCCCCACAACCACGAACCTCCGATCACCATTCTGCAGCTTGCGTAACCTAACTTCCCTCCCGCCAACCACCTTCTGTAACTCCCTAAAATCAACGTTAACACCCCGGACCAACTCCTGCATCTCATCAGACTGCGTGGTAGCCATGACCGTGGAAAAATTCGGCTCGAGGCTAACGCCATTCGCATAGTACGCCACGATACCAGCGAGTACCGCTCCCGCCGCCACAAATATAGCAATACCATAGGCAAGCCAGAAGCTCCTCTCGTTGAAAAGGTACCTAGTGTCCTGCCGTGTGACGAGCACGTCGCTTTTTATCGGCAGTCCGAAAGTATCGGAGCTAAGGAGGCTGAGGGTGATGTTCCGAGACAACTCTTCGATCCCCCGAGCTAGTGGTCCGGTGTACATGTCGTTGGGGCGATTCGTTATATTCATGTTCGCGAAATCGGAACTGCCGATCAGCGTTGTCTGGAGGATTCTAGTATCCCACGACACGGGGTTGAGGCCTCTGAACCCGCTGTCACGGTTCTTTGTAATGTTCCCAACGAGTATATCGCCCATAGCAGCGAAGACCGCATAGGAGGCTTTCCACTCCGCGAAGGGTTGGCGATTTGTGACGGGCGGTGCTAATGGCGCGCAAGAGACGGGGTTTAAATACTCCAACTTCTGTATACCGAGCGTCTGTGTTGAATCCCGGAACGTGACATTCACGGTGAAAAACGTGTTGTAAAGTTCGCAGGAGAAGGCTTGGCCCATGCTCGGATCGTCGAATTTCGTTTCCTGGGCGAAGTTCACCATGCACCCGCCTCCGTTTGGTCCGCAGATGCTGTACGTCCGGTTTTGAACCGTGGTGGTGTTGTAGGCTAGGCCTACGTAAATGCTGCATGTATCGCCGCTGATTTCGGGGTTATAGATTGTGGCGTACCGGATTCTCCCAGACTCGTCGTAGTTCATTGTTCGCCGGATTGCCTGCGTGGCTCGGAGGTCCGCAGGTGTACACCGGAGAGAGGGGCCGTGGAAGCTGTTTACATAAGAGGAATTTGGTTGTGGGGGTTTAATCGGGAGGATGGTACCGCTAGTAGCAGTTGTGCTGACGATCCTAGATAGGAGTGCGCTTGGTGCTATCGTTGCGCCGGAGATCGCCTCGGGGGCGTTCGTCTTTCCAGTCCCGTCTTGGAGGACAGTAAGTGTTAGACTTGTTACAAAGCCTGTTGGATCACTGAAGTTTGTGGATGGGATGGGCTTTGAGGTGTTGAATTGCCGCTGGACAAGGCTCACTGAGAACGAACCAGGGGTTATAACCGCTGATATAGGAACACACCTGTTCATCCTTATCAGTATAATCCCATAACGCCCTGTAGATAGAAGACAGAAGAAACATACCAAGCCAGTAGCGCAAGTATAGTAGCAACCTTTGCCCTCTTCAACATATCCCGATTCCAAAAAGAGGTAAAATCAGTCGGCGCAACAAACATCGCGTCAACCCCATCCACAGTGATAGCCTTCTTGCGCACCGTATCCCATGCAATCTGCTTATGAGCGACTACGACAGCGCCAACCAGCGATGCCTTCGACAGGAACGCAAACGCAGTGCCCGCCCAGATAATGTATTCTTGTCCCAAGTTCTCCTCAACTATACTGTCCCGCCAGGACTTGTAGAACACGTAGTGGCCTATGGTGAAGGCTACTCCGAGAAAAAATAGCTCGACCATCATGAGTATTGGAGAGAGAGCACCCAGTGCCCGCATCCAGTGTTTTGGAGGGATAGGTTCTGCAGGGGAGCCGCTGGTTCGACCTGGATCTGAGGACGTGTGGATCGCAGTGGCTGGAGGGCAGGCTGAGAGCGGCTTTCGGGGGATGGAAATCCGCCTGGTAGGGTTTCGCTGCGGTGGGTTGGTGAGGTAGTAGTGAAGCTCAGATCTTACGCTTTCGTCTCCGTCCTCGAAAGATGGGCTTGAACTGCTAGGTTGTCTTAGTAACGGATTGTGCGTTGGGTCCAGCGTAGCTCCCCATGCTCTGTTGTGCCCACTGCCGTTTCTGAGGCCAAAGTCAGAATTGGCATCCCCGGTCGGTGAGGGCGGCGCCGGGTCGCCCGTTCTGCGCTGGTGAGAAGACATGAAGAAGTGTGGTTGGCCTTGGATAGAAGGAACTAGCGCACTACCATGACACCTTTTTTCCCAGGTCTTATTGGGGGTATATATTCTGGCGGCTGGAGATACTCAATCCTCGTTTACTACCGGTATTTGATTGTGAAGTGTGGCTTATTGCCAACTACTATTTCCAAAAAAAAAAACATAAACCAGCTAGTCCTCCGGCATACAAGTACTCGTTCAGAATTGCTTCTTATGTGATAAACGAGTTTCATCACAGCCGGGATTTCTCTTATCCTGTAGTGGCGGCTGTTCTGCGAGGCGTTTTTTAACTAGTGGAAACCTTCCTATAAGTGGTCCGAGGGCCTCTTCTTGAGTTCCCTATTGTTGACGCATAGACTACCGTATTCCCAAACATCATACCAACACTCCACCTCTGGAGAGTAGCGAATAACATTGCGCGGCTCAAGTAACAATTTTAGCCGGCGCTGGCTAATGACTGCCGTACCCTTCCCAAATCGACAATCAACCGCAACCTAATTATAGTACTTTAATACATTACCAATATAGCGGACGTGGCGAAATGGGACTAGTGGGCCCTTTGCAAAACTCGAAAAACCCAGCATCCTGCATACACAGCCAAGCAGTGGAGCGGCCGACCGCACCAATAGCCGCTCTCTAGATAAACGGCCCCAGAAGCAACTAATAGAGGATAGGTTGAGTAAATTGGTGGGCAGCGGGTGCCTTGAAATTTGTATCAGATACCATAAAAACTCGAATAATTGGACCATGTGCTAGGTAGTCCAAAGAACGTGTGAAACCCGTTCAAGCGGAAATTAGTGTCTTGAACTTTAAAAAATCAAAAACACTCGACATCATGCGAAGTGTTTCTCAACCTCATTCAATCATGTATACAAAATGTAAATAAATAAAATATGTACAGACTCTCAATACTAGTGACAGAAGACCAGTCCCTTCAACTATTCTTTTACTTTGAGAAGAGAAAATCCACATGCCCTCCCAACCCTGTGGTCATACTTGGGTTTAAACGAATATCCCACCTCTGCCTTCCAATCGATTTTATGCTTGTATAAAAAACAAAAAGTGGGCCAAAGCGAAAGCCTCTTTGTAAGATTCTGAGAACTAAACCAACAAAAGCAGAAAATCTATACCGGTCCTATACAGCTATTTTTAAATTCCACATTCTCTCATATTAGATAGGAGCCTAAATATGTATTGGGCCAACCAAGGAACATGAGGTGACCTGTGCTGAGGTGGCAAAAAGGTTTTGCATTCCTGCATCAAACCTTTCATCCTGGAAGAAAGAAGAGGCAGAGGGAAAGTTTACTGTAATGAAAGGAGAGCAGAAACAGATGAGTGGTGGAGGAAGAGGATGACAATGGCCCAAAATAGAAAAAAAGCTTTTCAAAAGATTCAGGAAGAGGTGGGCATTAGGATGTCATGTTCGGTGAAGCTAGTTTTATAAGGTTAGCAGGAAACTGTTCCAAAACTAGTACCTGAATACAGAAGATACCTGTCATAGATTCACCCTCTCAAATGGCTAGATTTAAGGGTATTTATTGTGGCACCATATTAGCATTAGACAAGTAACTAGCAGAAACAGTCAACTTCCAACTGATTTCACAAGTGCAATAGTTAGCCGGCTACAATTCATTTGTCACAACTTCTAACCTCAAGCAAAAGATCCTCCAATACAGGAAAGACATCTCACCTCTCTTCAAGTTAGCTGATACAAATTACAGAATATCTGTAATATGGACCAAACTCCTGTCTCTTTCTGGTATCTACAAGATAATACTTATACTCAGATTATTGAAAAGACTATCTGGTTGCAATCCAGCCATTCAGGGGGGGATAAAAGGCAACAAATATTACAACATACTGTTTGTACCAACTATAGCTCTCATATAAAGCCACTTCTTTTCTTCTGGGGTTGGGGTAGTGGGCCAACTATCATGGCAGAGTAACAGTGATATGATAATGTCACGAATGTGGCTTGGCGAGGAAAAGGTTTTCATGTGACACATGGTTATGAGTCACAGGGATATTATTGTTTCACACATATGACTCATTCAAGTCATATGATTTATTATGTGTGGGATTTGTGATGCTTTCGCACATGGCTCAAATATGAGTCATAGGACGGGCACCTGATGAGTATGCCTTGTGAGTGTGCCTTACGGGTATGCCTTGCGCATATGATTTAGGTTTCACACATGACCTCATTACGAGGTCATGGGTTTCACACATATGACTCAGCCAAGTCATATGACATGTTTATTGTGTTATGATTGGTTTATGAGTTTTTGCACATGATTTTACTACGAGGTCATGGGTTTTGAGCATGTGACCACTTTGGTCACATGACTAGTTTGTTATGATTTGGTTTTGTACATGTGACTGCTTTGGATCACATGACTACGGGCAGGAAGAATGCTATATGAGGAGGCCGATACGGCCAAGGAGGTATCACAAATGTGGCTTGGCATGAAAAAGGTTTTCACGTGACACATGGTTATGAGTCACAGGGATGTTATTGTTTCACATATATGACTCATTCGAGTCATATAATCTGTTATTTGTGGAATTTGTGATGCTTTTACATATCGCTCAAATATGAGTCATAGGACATGTGCCTGGTGAGTATGCCTTACGAGGGTGCCTTGCAGGTAAGCCTTGCACATAAGATTTATATTTTACACATGACCACGTTATGAGGTCATGGGCATTACGCATATGACTCAGTCAAGTCATATGACTTGTTTATTACGTTATGATTGATTTATGAGTTTTTACACATGACCTTGCTATGAGGCCATATGTTTTAAGCATGTGACCACTTTGGTCACATGACTAGTTGGTTATGATTTGGTTTCGCACATGTGACCACTTTGAGTTACAAGACTATGGGCGGGAAAAACACTATATAAGGAGGTTGAGGCGGCCAAGGAGGATAGGTTCTTCACGTTTTGTTCAAAGTACTTTTCCTACTTATTACTTTAAAAGAATACAAAACACCTTTACGATCTTTATCTTTATTGCAAAGTTATTGTTATACCAAGGAAGGTTCTTCACGAAGAAGAATTAGAGAAAGCTTACAATATACGTTCCTGATAGAAGACAGAGGTCTTGTACTATCGATAACGTAAGCAGAGGCCTAGCGCTATCGTAAGATAAAGAAAGAAGAAGAAAGAGAAGAGAAGTATTGTTCCCCATCACCAAGAACTAACCATCCGAGGAGGGATTTTTACATTACAAAGTGTGCCCTAGTGCGACGCCAAACGATCCGAGACGGCATCCTTCAACCCAGATAGGGAAGAAGATATCGACATCAACTACCAAAACCTTAACCGATGGGGATTCAGTGACACTCTAGATCATATTTCAGCAGAGCCCTAGAGGGCAGCAAGCCCAGTAACCCCAAAGAAAAGATCATCAGTCGATAGCTCTCCTGCAGGAATGTTAGGAATACTGAGATCCAATACTTAGGAACCACCCTAGGTAGGGTAACCTCTCCCGAAATCGAAATCTCAGGTCTCCAACACCCCCCTCCGGCCCCCTTACAGGGCCCGCGCATTATCATACATATCAATCTAAGTTGCGTCCTGTGAGTATTATGCCACAGAATCGAAGGTGTTAAAATAACACTGTATACGTCGCCGCCGTCCGTCCGACCGGTTCCTGTTCACAGGATATATAAGAGGGGACATTCGGCTAGGTTTGGGAAGTATAACGGAGTGAATCCGTCAACTACCCAGAAGGTTACTAGGCTTCAAGAACGAGATATCTTTGGCATAGACTATAAGTAACGGGACGTTTTCGTGCAAAGAGATGATGATGAATAGTAAAGGATCTTAATGAAAGACCAATACATTCACATCCACCCTACGATAACCAGAAGAGTCTGGAACTCCTGAGAATACTACCATCGAACCCAATGGAGTTCGAGGAGTGTTACAACTAGGTTCAGGTACAAACTGCAACCGAGAGGGTGACTCCCAAAACCGGTGACAGTAACCAGAATCCTATTACCCACGGTAACCAAGGGTTACCGACCGAGGGATTATCTACCAATCCTATGGAAAGGCTTTCTACAGGGAGACGATTGGAGCCAACACAGTTCGACTTGAGAATTAGACCAATTGTCTAAAAAGACTCTCACCATCGGATAATTACTATTGAAAACAGCATGATTTCCAAATAGTCATATTATAATTATCATAGAGGGTGTGATGATTTTCAGGGTCTCCAGGTGTCCGCACCTTGGAAGAAAACCCGATGTTGTGAGTTATATTGGAAAAAGGTACATGGTTATATGTTAGTTAGATGTAGTCCGCGAACGCTCAGACACGGAATATAAATATGAAAGTGCCTCCCAAGCTTTAGACATCATCAAGCAATGGAGAAGAGACCTTAACAATATAATATTGTTCTTACGATTTTACTTTACTTTACTTTACCCTACTTTACTTCGCTCTTAGTAGTCATAAACGAAACGAGTGAAGTCCGAGCCTTCCTAGACAATCTCTGTCTATAAAAACGAATCTCGATCAGCCTAGACAACTCTGAAGTCTATCGGGTTGTCTCCACCTAACAAGGAACTCCACGACCCGAGAGAATGTCGGGATCAGCTATACCTGGGCCACCGGCCCCCGCTGCTCCAGCACCAGGCACTAGCATACTTGGAATGACTGAGAATCAGTTTCTGGCATTTCTAGCAGCAACACAGAACACAGGACAAGGAAACATCCAATGACCAAAAGCAAAAGAACCGGACACATACGAAGGAGCCAATGACAAGATACAAATATTCTTGGCACAATGCAAAGGGTATTTTGCCATTAAGGGATATGGAGAACACCATGATGAGATCAAGATTCCATATGTGGAATCTCTACTAAGAGGACTCGCAGGGCAATAGATCATGCCCTTCCAAGATGGAAGAAACGAGAGGGAATGGGTTACAAACGAGGAGTTCAAGGCGACACTTTTCGAACAATTCAGCGATCCCAACGCCAAAGAGACAGCAAGATGAAAGCTGGAGAAACTCCAACAAGGAAAATCAACATTTTTGGCATACTGAAATGAATGCCGACTATTGGAATACGAGGCTGAGTTTGATGATGCTACTCTATACATCATCCTCCAAAGAAACTGCAGTGAGAGACTCCGAGAGGCGTGGGGAATCTCCGATTTACGCTACACAACAGCAGAACGAGTTGCAAGATGGGTGATCAATAAGGAAAGTAAACTAAATATGGTTCGAAGCAACTCGAAAAACACTATAGCATACAGAGTTGTCCAATCATCCAGGAATGTGAACAGAACCTTCAAACAGTAAGCAGCTCGAGGAGAAAGTCAAGCATTACCACCAGGCAAGCCAATAGAGTTGGACAAATCAAGAGCAGGACCTACTCTGGATCTGTCTAAGGATGAATACGCCAGAAGAATGAACCAGAAACTCTGCTTAAGGTGCAGAAAAGCAGGACATCGAATACGAGAATGCAGAAGCCGACCCGACAGTGGATACTAAGACACTAAAGCTACTGGAAATAATCGCTTCCAAAATCAAAGGAGGAGCAACATTTGTGAAATGATCACAGAAGATTCACCGGCAGAAAACGACGAGGGTCCCCAGTAAACGGTGGTCTGGAAGATCCAAGATGTAGACCTGGAAAGCCCATCAAGTTAGCAAACTACTACACAGCACTACATACGCAAAGAGGAGAAGGAGATGGAGATCATGTAATGATCAATATGAAGATATACAATGAAGAAGTCGAAGAAATAACAATATATGCAATGCTCGACTCCTGGGCTACCGATGATTTCATCGACCTGGAAATCTGCGACAAATACGGCCTCCAGATCAAAGAAGCAAAGAAAGCGAGACAAGTCTACCTAGCAGATAGAAAGCCAAGCGTAATGGGTGCTATAACCCATACGGCGAGAGTACCTATGGATATTGACAGCCATAGGGAAAAGGCAACCTTTCTGGTAGCCGATCTCAAGAACGATGAGATAGTTCTTGGGATGAAATAGTTGCAGAAACATAATCCGACAATCGATTGGAACTAGAACAAGATGACCTTTACAAGCAAACTATGTGTGACATGATGTCTCAACAGTTCACCTATAGTCTACTCAATACCGATACGAGAAGCGGAAGAAGAAAATTTGCATGCAAAGTTCGCCGAGATACGGTAAGATAAGAGAGTCCGGATACAAAACCTGGACCAAGAGGCAAAAGTGAGTATCAAGGGTTCCAAAGGGGCAGCAGGACACGACCTGTATGCCAACCAAGAAATCAAGATACCTGCCAATAGGCAGGTAATGATAGTAACCGGAATAGCTATCGGACTACCAGAAGGCACAAATGAACGAATAGCACCCTGCAGTAGTCCGGCAGTCAATCATTGACTCATGACCATGGCAAGGGCGATCGACGTCGACTATACAGGTGAAATCAGAGTGGTCCTGGCCAACCTGGCTCAAGGGGACTATGAAGTCCAAAAAAGCGATCAAATCGCAAAGTTAATCATCAAAAAAATCAACAAAGAGGATCTGCACGAAGTAGATTAACTGGAAAGAACAACAAGAGGAGACAAGGGATTTGGAAGCACGGACCAAAACCAGCCCGATACAATAAAGAAAATCGAGATCAAAGAGATCACAGCACAATCCTTTGGACTGTACTATAGTGGAGGAGATACCACAGGAATTCTCAAATGGACATACGAAAACGAAAAAGCGGTCCTAGCGAAAATCAACATCAGTACGGAACTAGCAATCCAAGACTAGAAATACCTAAGCAAAAAGGGATAGAAAAAATTGATTCCGAATGAATATCATCAATTCAAGAACCTCTTCCAAGAAGAGGAAGCTAGTGAGCTACCACCTCAAAGACTAGGAATCGATCACGAAATTCAGATGGACAAAGACGCGAAAACTGGGAAAACAAAAGAGATTCCCTATAAGAAGTTATACCCACTAGGAGAAGCAGAGCTGGAAGAACTTAGGAAGTACATCGAGCAAAACCTGAAGTGAGGATGGATCAGGAACTCCTTCGCATCAGGAGGATCCCTGATACTATTCGTCAAAAAGAAAGATGGAAAAATAAGACTCTGTGTAGACTACAGAGCCCTCAATTCGGTTACCAAGAAAGATCGATATCCACTACCCTTGATTGGAGAGGCACTGGATAGGGTATGGTCAGCAAAATACTTCACCAAACTCAATATCAAGGACTCATACCACAATATACGCATCAAGGCAGGAGACGAATAGAAGACTACATTCGCCTCAAGATACAGAATGTTCAAATACTTGATTATGCCCTTCGGGCTAACTAATTCACTGGCTTTATTCCAGAGATGGATCAACAAGGTAGTCAATAAGTACCTCAACATATGTTGCATCGTATACTCGCATGACATACTCATCTACATGGAAAACATACAATAACACCAAAAAGATATCAGCAATATTATGGCCGCAATACAAGGATCAGGAATGAAGATCAAACCAACAAAATGTGAATTCCATAAAGAGGAAACGGAATACCTTGAATTTATTATCAATCGAAGCGGGCTCAAGGTCGACCCAGTCAAAACGGCAGCAATATGGGATTGGGCTAAACTAAACAACAAAACAAATGTTCAATGCTTTATGGGATTCTGCAACTTTTATCCAAAGTTCATAGAGGGATTTAGCAGGCTTGCAAAACCACTCTTATAACCTAACCAAGAAAGACAAGAAATGGGAATGGGGAGAAACGAAACAGAAAGCATATGATGCAATACAAATGCATCTAATATCGCACCAATATTGGTTCATTTCGACCCAAACTGAAGGACAATGATCGAAACGGATGCCTTGAAATATGTATGCTCAGGCATACTATCGCAACAATGCTAACATGGAAAATGGAGGTCAGTGTCTTACCGATCCAAGACAATGACCCCCACAGAGTGCAACTACGATGTTGCGAACAAAGAACTATTAGTAATAATTCAAGCATTAAAGGAATGTCAGAGATACATTTTGAACAATGACAATCCAGTCCAAGTTCTATCAGACCATAAAAGTCTGGTCCCGTTCATGACTACGAAAGAACTGAATGACTGCCAGATGAGGTAGATGGAACACCTTAGCAAATACAACTTCAAAATTGAATACCGACAAGGTAAAGAGAGTGGAAAACCAGATGCTCTTACAAGAATTGCAAGCGACAAACTACAAACGAAAGCAGACAAAAGAATCTAACAAAAAACACCAACACTATTACCAAAAACTTAGTTCGAGGCAAGGGAGGTTATCCAATTCATATCAACTGAGGCAAAGGAAATGGAGAAGGCAAACGAAAGAGACAAAACAGTTCAGGCAATAAGAGAAGCATTGAAAGAAGAAATAAAGGAGATGAAAGGAATTGCTCTGAGTTTATGCCAATGGAATGATGGAAATATGTGGTATGACAGAAAACAATGGATTCTGGAAGAAGAAGAGATAAGGACTGATATCATACGACAACACTACAATATCCGATTGGCAGGACATTGAGGAACGGCTAAAACCCCAGAATTCATCACAATGTCATTCGATTGGCCAGGACTGCGCAAAGATGTCAAGCGATATGTCAAAAACTCCGACATATGCCAAAGGACGAAAACGACTAAACACGCACCATATGGATTACTGAAATTGAACGAAGTTCCCGAACGACCATGGAAACCAGTGACTATGAATTTCATCATGGACCTACCAGCATCGGAAAATTGCATTAGCATCCTGGTCATGGTGGATCGTCTGACCAAAGTGAGTTATTTCATTCCAGTCAGAAAAGATATCGATACAAGAGATTTTATACAAACATTCTTCCGAGAAGTCTTCCAACTTCATGGCCTCCCGAAGAATATCATTACTGATTGAAGAACACTATTCACATCAGGACAATGGAAGAAAGTAACCAGAGAAATGGGGATACAAAACAGGATGAGCACAGCATTCCACCCACTAACAGATGGATAAATGGAACATGTAAATGCGATACTCAAACAATATTTAAGGACCTATGTGAATTATCAATAAGATGATTGGTGTAAACTGTTATCAATAGCTGAATTCACATACAACAATAGAAACCAAGAAATGATCGGCACGATACCCTTCTTCGCGAATTACGGACAACATCGACAAAGTCAGACCACATATCAGATGATTAATAGTATAATACCGGACAAAACAGATATGGGAAAACTACACGAAACATTATAATACGAAATGAGTCAAGTACAACAACAAAAAGAATAATACGATAAGCACTGAAGACCAGATACGAACATACAAGTGGGAGATATGGTATGGCTAATACTACGCAATATCCATAGGACGGAACCATCAAAGAAATTGGACTACAAGAAAATCGGATGATTCAGGATATTAGAAAGAGTGGGCAGCCGAGCTTGTAAACTCAACCTTTGACTCTCGATGCGAATACACAACACATTCCACCTCTCATTCCTCGAATTACACAATGACAACAAGTTCCCTCACAAACAATTATTCCTCCTCCTTCAATCGAACAGGACGGAGAACCAGAATATGGGCTCGACGAAATAGTTGATTCTCACTTCTTCCATGGTCACCTGCAATACTGAGCCAAGTGGACGGGATATTCACCAGAACATGATAACACCTGGTACTTCGCACACAACTTCGAACATGCACAAGATGCCGTCTCAACCTTCCACCAGCAATACTCAGGCAAGCCCAGCCCAGGTAACGATCCCATTCAACCAAGACAAAGGCATGGGAAAGGCTCCCATGCCATTGCAACAACATGAGGGCTGGGGCGATAGCCCCTGCCAAACCACACCGGCCAGCCCCGAACACTCATTTATGGGGCCAACCAATGAAGAACTCAGAGAGAGGGAAAAACAAGCACAGCATAATGCCATGTCATGGACAGTATACTATGATGATAGGTGCCAAATACATTTTGGCGACAAAGAAGGCTTGGAATAGTTCCTGAGGGAATGTCGAAAGTGTGGTCTACGCCCAGACCACGTCCTGAAGCATTGGCAATAATGCTTCAGAAATAGGTGCAGGATACTACCTACAGAAGGATGGAAGCAGGAAAGAGTTGGAAGGAAAAGATGCCAGGAAGGCATGGGCCACGAGAATGCAGTCCAGGTAGGAAGGGGCCCAAAACTCCTCAGCAGGCATGGAACCGGACATCAGGAGCCTACGCAGGCAAATCCAGAGACTCCAGAAACAACTTGGCCAGGCCGAGATCACAATTTCCGCAAACGATGAAACAAATCGCGGAGCTAAGACAGCTGAACAATAATCAGCGGCACACGATCGAAATGGCGAATCTGACCCCTAGAATCGGTAAGGGTCAGATGGAGAACATCAGACAAAAAGTTCTACAAGCTGAGAAGGAGGATGCACTCGACAGGACAGGAACTATTGAAACTGGGAGGAAAAGTCTGATGAGACTCAGGCTTAGAAGGAGGAGAGCTAATGTCACGAATGTGGCTTGGCATGAAAAAGGTTATTACGTGATACATAGTTATGAGTCACAGGTATGTTATTGTGTCACATATATGACTCATTCGAGTCATATGATTTGTTATGTGTAAGATTTGTGATGCTTTCCCACATGGCTCAAATATGAGTCATGGAACATGCACCTGGCGAGTATGCCTTACGAGTGTGCCTTGCAGGTAAGCCTTGCACATATGATTTATGTTTTACACATGACCTCGTTATGAGGTCATGGGTTTCACACATATGACTTAGTCGAGTCATATGACTTCATTATTGCGTTATGATTGGTTTATGAGTTTTTGTACATGACCTCGCTATGAGGCCATGGGTTTTAAGCATGTGACCACTTTGGTCACATGACTAGTTTGTTATAATTTGGTTTCGCACATGTGACCACTTTGGGTCACATGACTATGGGCGGAAAGAACACTATATGAGGAGGCCAAGGCGGCCAAGGAGGATAGGTTCTTCACGCTTTGTTCGAAGTACTTTTCCTACTTATTACTTTAAAAGAATATAAAATACCTTTACGATCTTTATCTTTATTGCAACGTTATTGTTATGCCAAGGAAGGTTCTTCACGAAGAAGAGTTAGAGAAAGCTTATGATTGGCGTTCTCAATAGAAGACAGAGGTCTTATACTATCAGTAATGTAAGTAGAGGCCTAGCGCTCTCATAAGACAAAAAAAGAAGAAGAAAGAGATGACAAGTATTGTTCCCCGTCACCAAGAACTAACTATCCAAGGAGGGATCATTACAGGAGGATAGGTTCTTCACACTTAGTTCTAAGTACTGTTCCTACTTATTACTTTAACAAATATAAAACTTCTTTATAATCTTTATCTTTATTGCAACATTATGGTAACACCAAGGAGAGCTCTTCACGAAGAAGAGTTAGAGACAGCTTATGATAGGTGTTCACGATAGAAGACAGAGGTCTTGTACTATCGGCAACATAGGCAGAGGCCTAGTGCTATCGTAAGACTAAGGAAAGAAACAGAAGAAGAGAAGTATCATTCCCTATCACCAAGAACTAACTACTCAAGGAGGGATCATTACAGACAATCAGGTTATCATTAAGTTTAACCAAACTACTTATGCCAACATGAGTAATATACTTGAATGGCTTGATAAGCAACTTGTTCTTGTACTCAATGGTCAGTATACTCTTCTCACGCTTGTCTGCTTCTCCACAGCGAATGGACTGCTGGTCATGT
>NW_003298927.1:34729-102499 GCF_000151645.1 Tuber melanosporum
ATCCATCCCCACAACAACAGCCTCAACCAAGACCACCCCACATATCCGAAGAGCTAGAGAAGACCAAAATAAGGAAGTTTATGCCCTGTATAAACATACTAATATAGGGTATAATAAAATTTCTAAGGTTATAGGTATCTCTAAGGCAACTATTCAATCAGTAGTCAAAAGAGTTGAATAAAGAGATGGAAATCCCCATGATGCCCCTAGATCTGGCAGACCAACAACAATTACCCCTCAAAAAAAAAAGATAGTGGAGTCCATTATCAATGCCAAGCCTCATTTAGTGTTACATGACGTTACCACAAAAGCGAATATTGGTCCAGGAAAGACATCTGTGGATAAGATCATATCAGAAGCTGGTTTTAAGCTTCTGATACCTAGAAAAAAACCTTTTTGGAGGAAAGGACAAAAGCGGAAGAGAAAGGAGTTTGCTAGGAGAAGGAGGAATTGGAGGGGTGCATGGAATTGGGTTGTTTTTGTAGATGAAGCCACCATTATCTATGATCCAAATCCTACTGGCAGAAAGGTCAGAGTTAGACCTGGTGAAGAGCCGGAAGAAAAAAACTTGAAGCCTAGCTTTAAGTCTGGAAGGACTAGTATTGGGGTCTATGCTGCAATTATGAAGGGTAGTAGGACTGAGTTAATCATGCCACAGTTGTGGCTCAACACAAATCTTTGTGGCTCAACAGAACTTTTTTGTGGCTAAACAGAACTTTTTTGTGGCTTAAAATTTGTTTGTAGCTCAAGGTGAATGACAGTATAAAGAAACTTTATTAGCCAATATAACTTTCACATAGTATCTATAGGTAGCATTATACTAGTAGATTATCATTTGTTTAGAGCTTAACATATTATTGTAGTTCAAGCTATTGAGGTAGCACAGTACAATCTTATAGCTGAATATGACTTTGAAGTATAATGGAGCTCTATTGCTCAATGGGATCTTATATTCTTATTGATCTTTACCATTGAACTTCAATGAATCTCCATTTTTTACAATTCTATTTAAAACCCATTATATACAGTATTCTATTTTATATATAGATGTATTAAAGTTAAAGCTTGACTGCTACAATTGTCCAGTACTTACCAATTTGATTTTCAAACAATCTTCCAAATGTATTCTTTCTACAATTACTGTCAATCTATTCAAAGTCACCTAGAGCCTATCCTCTCGATACCAATTTCCCCGATATCATCATCATCATGGCGTCACTACCAGCTACTATTGTGCTTCCTAGTAAATGGGTGGAGCCTTACGAAGATACCGAGATCCGAATTTGAGCTCCAATTGCCTCTCTTGAAGGTATAGAGCATGAGAAACAGAATCTTGCAGCACTTGCCCGCCAGTATGAAATTCCAGAATCCAGACTTCAAGCCCAGTGGCATAGAGTTCCATCAAAACAGAATAGAGAAGCAACTAACAGGAAACTGTCTGAAGACCAAGAACTAGCCGTGTGTCAATACCTAGACCACTTGGATGCAATAGGAACAAGTGCGCGCCTCCCAATGGTTTCTGGTTACGCGAATGCTATTTTGCAGTATTCCCATACAGGTCATGGTTTATTTCCTACTGTTGGAGACCACTGGGCTAGGCGCTTCATGATCCATGATCCAGAGTATTCGATTCGAAAACAATACACTCTTGATATCAACAGAAAAAATGCTCATCAACCTGATGAGATCAAAGATTGATTCCAGCAATATCATACTATCCGTGAGAAGTACAGTATTGAGGACCAAGACTGCTACAATTTTAATGAAACAGGCTTGAGAATTGGTATAGGCCGAGACCAGTGGATAACTACGCGGGACCCATCACGATAGTCATACCTTGGAAGCTCCACAAACTGTGAGCTGATATCCGTTTCTGAGACTATCAGTGGCGATGGAGTTGTCCTTTCCCCGATGATCATTATTCCAGGAGTTATACATCAGAAGCCCTGGTATACAACAACCAGTATACCAGATAATTATCTTATAGGAACCTCAGAGACTAGATACAGCAATGATAAATTGTCACTACAGTGGCTGGAGCATTTCAAATACTTTTCTCTGCAACGAAAAGTAGCCAACTATCGGCTATTACTTTTGGATGGATTTGGCTCTCATTGCACTAAGCAGTTCCTCGATTACTGTGATAGCCATAAGATTGTTGTCTTCTGCCTACCTCCTCATACCAGTTATCTTCTCCAACCTCTTGATGTTGTGGTTTTTCAGCCATATAAACATTATCATAGTGAAGCAGTAGAAGCTGCAACCCATACTGGCTGTGGAGAGTTTGACAAGATAGAATTTCTAGACACAATAGATTCTATCCGACAACAAACCTTCAAACCTTCCACAATTAAATCTGCCTTTAAGGCAACTGGACTTATCCCATTCAATCCAAGTATTGTGATATCAAAGTTACGTGAAGCAGTTTTACTTCTCCAGCAACCCGTTACACCTCCACGAATATTATCCACAACTATTCCCATTACTATCTGAAGCTTGAAGCTTAAGGGAGTGGAATTACAACTTGACGCTCTAGACTTGTCACCAACATTTCAGAAAAAAATTGAAATTAGTTTTGCAAGGTGGATTGGTACAAGCACAGTCAGGTGCACTAGCAATGGAGCACATGGAGTATACTAGGGCAACAGAATATGCAAGATCTGTAAGACAGCAGGGACAGAGTCAATGGCAGGTACAAAAGGGTGGGGTCACTTATCCATCACAAGCTCGTCAGATGGCAAAAAGCCGAGAGGATGGAGAAATAGAGAAAGCAGAGAAACAGCTGCAAAAAGCTCGGAATGCAAAGAAGCAGTTGGAGCATGAGGAGTGCAAACCTCTACTTGATGAGATGGAATTAAAGGTTAAAAATAGGCAAAACCTTTTAGCCTATAAGAAGAAAATATCAAAACAAATTGTTATAGGTATTAAAAAACTGGTTAAATTGGGGAAAATAAGCGTAAATTAGAATAATTTTTATCTGTGGTGGAATTGTGAAGTTTAATTGAGCCACAAAAAAAGTTCTGTTTAGCCACAACAAAGTTCTGTTGAGCTACAAAGATTTGTATTGAGCTACAAGTTGTGTTGAGCTGTAAAGTCATGTTGAGCTGGCAGGCACTCTAGAAGAGTACCCCAGTTTGCAAGCAAGCGAGTAGCCGGGGGGTTGTGGCTGCAAAGCCACAACCGTGGCACGATTAATTCTTATGAGGAAGAAAGAGGAAAAAGAAAGGACCAGTAAAAGAGACAGACTTGGCCTCAATTCCTACCAATATGCAACTGAAATCTACCAGCCATATCTCATTCCTTTTATAAAAGGTCTGGATAGACCTTCTAGCAATATTTACCTAGCAGCAGATAATGCCTCCTGGTATGGTGGTGAGGAAAACAGAAGATTGCAGTCAGACTGTGGTTATCAAAAATTGCCTTGGCCACCCAACTCACCAGATCTCAATCCTATTGAGAACACTTGGGCTCTGCTCAAAAGAGCCCTCAGAAATCGATTCTCTAGGTTGAATAGGAGGCCTCACAGTACTGCTGAATTATTTCAGGCAGCAAAGGAGGAATGGGATTTAATTTCCCAAGAGAAGTTAGATAGGTGGATAGATAGGATGCCTGAGAGAATACAGGCTGTACTAGATGCAGATGGTGGTCATACAAAGTGGTAATAATATTTTCTTAAGGCTTATTAGTTCTATTCATATACTTTTCTTAATTGAGTTGTTTGGATTTTTTTTCAATTTTCCATAGAGAGGTGTTGTGGTTATGTGGTTATGCCGCCAGGGTATGAAGACTTTACAGACATGACTGTACTGGATTACTGCAGCCTGTAGATATATCTATTAACAGAGCCTTTAAGAACATATTAAAAGTTAATCAAATCTAAAATAAAAGAGAGAAATTACATATCTAAAAATCTATTCTATTCAAGTATAGGATAGATAAGCCTCTGAGTATTGTGGAGGATGAGGAGAAGTGAATATTGGCAGAAGGAGGAAGGCTTACCAGAATCTTGGTTAGCCATCACCATATTGTCCTAACATGGGCTGTTGGGGAAGCATGGTCATGCTTCTCAAGTGAAAGAGCAGAAGTTTTCAGTTATTTTTTCATATTATAGGTCTCTCACTTCTAATTGATAGAAGTGAGAACTATGAGTTATCTATTAAGAGGTCAGCCACTGACCTCTTGGTTAAGTAATTAAAGGATTGTGAGAAGGGGAGTATAGATAGTGTAGAAGATAATGTATATAATTCAGATAATGAGGAAGATGTTAGCGGTACAGTGGTAGATAAGGTAGCAAACTATTAATATTTGTAACCTGTTTCCAAGGTGCTAATCACGTTATCGGTAATAGGTATCATACAATAGTTAGCAGATAGCCTGCTCTTCAAAAGAGTAGGTGAGAGCTAAGAACTAAATGAGGCTTTGGAGGTGTACAGGGAAAACTAAAGTATTACTGTTCAACCAAGTATATTGAAATACTGTCAGTTGAAGTCTTCCTTTTCCATCGTGGAATTGGGCAGTCGTTAAATACACTAATCTGTTTATAGGCTTGGTTATAGGGCTCCATTTCTTAGGAGTGGGGACAGATTAACCTTGGTTAATGTCATTAACTAGGTAAATAAATTAGCCAAATCAGACCAAAACTGACAGTGATAGAGCTATTTGAAGTTATTGGACTTCAAAGAGCTATAACTCACTCAGTTTTGGTCCAATTTGGTTGTTTTTCTTTTTAACTTGAAGTAAATAACCTGCTGTTGGTCCTCCATTTGTCGGAAATGGGGCCCATAATGAATGCTATCTGTTCATATCTAGTATGAATGAAACTAATCAAAGATATCAAGTGATACACTTTGGTAATACTACTTAAGTATCAAAATGATACTTAAAACAAAACATAAAACAAAACCAAGTATCAAACAATACTTAAAACAAACTAAGTATCAAAGCTATACTTAAAACAAAACATAAAACAAAACCAAGTATCAAAACCATACTTAAAAAAAAACATAAAACAAAACCAAGTATCAAACAATACTTAAAACAAACCAAGTATCAAAGTGATACTTAAAATAAAACATAAAATAAAACTAATAACCAAGTACTTATACCAGTTACATTATGAGTAAATATTAAAAGTACTGGGATCAGATACCTAGGACTTACTCTAAGTAGGTTAACCCTACTTAGAATCAGAATATCTGATGTCCAACACCCCCCTCCAGCCCCCCTATGGGGCCCACAGATCATTATACATATCTATCCTAGTTGCATCCTGTGACTATAATTCTACAGAATTGAAGATATCAGAATAACACCACATACATCCTTACTGTCTATCTCGCTTGATCCAGTTCACGGAATATATGAGAAGAGACCTTTAGCTAGGTACAAGCAGTAGAATAGAGCAAATGGGTCAACTGCTCAGAGAGTTACTAGGCTTCGAAGATGAAACATCTTTGGAATCGGTAATAAGTAACAAGATATTTTTGTATGAAAATACAATATCAAATGTTAGAGGATCTCTATGAAGAACCAATACATTTTCATCCACCCTATGTTAATTAGAAGTGTTTAGAAGTCTGAGGAACACTACTAAGAAAGCCAATAAACTTTACAGATTATTACAACTAGGTCAAGGAATGTGTCATGGCTATGGGAATTATCTCCAAGGTTAAATAATAATGAAAGCCCTATTACCTAAAACAAACAGAGGTTGCTGAATGAGGGATTATCTACCAATCCAGTAGAATGGCTTCCTACAAATTAGTAGAAAGTTATTCAGAAGATATGTGTAAGTTGAATCAGGAGTTATGGAGGTTTAAAGTCAGCAATCAAGAAAAGTTACATCTACAACTACTCCTGCAGATACGAGCTCCAGATAAAACTAATCATTTCATCAATAAGAGAAATAACTGAAGCCAACACAGTTTGATTTGAGAAGTAGGCCCTAAGTCTAATCACTCTGATAATCAGATAATTATTACTGGAAATAGTACAACTCCGAACTGACAAAGTTGAAATTACCAAAAAGAGTTTGATGGTTTTCAGGGTCTCCTAGTATTTATACTTCAGGAGGATGCCTAACATTGTGAGAAACAGTTAGAGAAATATATAATTTGTATGAAAAATAGTTGTAGTCTGTGAACACTCAGAAGCAGAATATAAATATCGAAGTACCTTTCAAGCATTTAGACATCATCAAGCAATAAAGAAGAGACCTTAACAATATAATATTGTTCTTATGATTCTATTCTGCTTTATCTACTTTACTTCACTCTTAGCAGTCATAAACAAAACGAGTATATTTTAAGCCTTTCTAGACAATCTCCTTCTACAGAAACATATCTCCATTGGCTCAGACAACTTTGAGTCTAGACAGGTTGTCTCCACCTAACAGTAAATTCCAGGAGTTAGTGAGACTTATATGTCTGATTTGATTGCTGATCTCTTGGTAATACATACCTTAATTTAACCGTCCGGCACAAAGTCCAATTATTCGAGTTTTTACAATATCCCACTGGTGTAGTCGTTGCGAAATGCCAAGCTTTTTCGCTCTCTACAAGTACAGTCATGTCCGTAAAGTCTTCATACCCTAGCGGAGCAAACACACAACTACAACACCTCTCTATGGAAAATTGAAAAAAAAATTCAAACAACTCAATTAAGAAAAGTATATGAATAGAACTAATAAGCCTTAAGAAAATATTATTACCACTTTGTATGACCACCATCTGCATCTAGTACAGCCTGTATTCTCTCAGGCATCCTATCTATCCATCCATCTAACTTCTCTTGGGAAATTAAATCCCATTCCTCCTTTGCTGCCTGAAATAATTCAGCAGCACTGTGAGGCCTCCTATTCAACCTAGAGAATCAATTTCTGAGGGCTCTTTTGAGCAGAGCCCAAGTGTTCTCAATAGGATTGAGATCTGGTGAGTTGGGTGGCCAAGGCAATTTTTGATAACTACAGTCTGACTGCAATTTTCTGTTTTCCTCACCACCATACCAGGAGGCATTATCTGCTGCTAGGTAAATATTGTTAGAAGGTCTATCCAGACCTTCTATAAAAGGGATGAGGTATGGCTGGTGGATTTCAGTTGCATATTGGTAGAAATTGAGGCCAAGTCTGTCTCTTTTACTGGTCCTTTCTTCCTCCCCCCTTCTTCCTCACAAGAATTAACTCAGTCCTACCACCCTTCATGATTGCAGCATAGACCCCAATACCAGTCCTCCCAGACTTAAAGCTAGGCTTCAAGTTTTTTTCTTCCAGCTCTTCACCAGGTCTAACTCTGACCTTTCTGCCAGTAGGATTTGGATCATAGATAATGGTGGCTTCATCTACAAAAACAACCCAATTCCATGCACCCCTCCAATTCCTCCTTCTCCTAGCAAACTCCTTTCTCTTCTCCTTCTGTCCTTTCCTCCAAAAGGTTTTTTTCTAGGTATCAGAAGCTTAAAACCAGCTTCTGATATGATCTTATCCACAGATGTCTTGCCCAGACCAAGATTCACTTTTTTGATAATGTCGCATAACACTAAATAAGGCTCAGCATCAATAATAGACTCCACTATCTTTTTTTTTGAAGGGTAATTGTTGTTGGTCTTCCAAATCTGGGGGCATCATGGGTATTTCCATCTCTTGATTCAACTCTTTTGACTACTGATTGAACAGTTGCCTTAGAGATACCCATAACCTTAGAAATTTTATTATACCCCATATCAGTATGTTTATACAGGGCATAAATTTCCTTATTTTGGTCTTCTCTAGCTCTTCGGGTATGTGGGGGTCATGGTAGAGGCGGTTGTTGTGGGGATGGAGGACAACACGGTTGCCATGCCGGGGTATGAAGACTATACGGACACGACTGTACACCCGAAGTGCTTGAATGCTAGGATACCTGTAGCAAGTCCTGAGCTGATCCTAAGCTTTAGTCTAGGATCCGCATTTAGAAATTACAAAAGTGCCTATGGCCCAAGCGCGAACAGAGCAGTTCATAGACGCTTCCATACTTGCCTACCACTAGTATATACTTCGTGATATCCCTCCAAAAATATAGACATTGTGTCTATACTCCTCCACCAAATTTGTGCGGAGGATCCCCACAAGTGGCCGCACTGCAAGCAAAGTGTAGACCCAGCAAGACAAAGGACCGGTACCGTACCACAAGTGTTATGACTACCCTGTAATCACTCGAAACCCCTTGAGTGCATGCAGCTCTTTGAGTGCTTGCTTGACTTCGGTCTGCGTGAGTGCAAATTATAGTTAGTCACCGAATGACGCATTCACGAAAGTGCAAAAGGGAAAGCCTTACTTGTACAGTACCGTACAGTACGGTACATCGCCCGCACACTCTTGACCGGGCTCACCATACTAGTATCTGACTCGGTGAGCAATCGGGATGATAACCCCTCGTCTTCGAATAAACGGAAAGAGCCCCAGTCGATCCTGCATCCCGTTTGTGAGCCAACCAGTCTCGAAAATCCACTGAATTTATCACCAATTTTCGCAACTGTCCTTATGCCACTGATATCCTATGGTGATAGGTGCAGATTCCCGAGGGTGCGCCACCCACTTATCAGGGCGAAGTTAAATTTATCGGTAGACTACAGGTGCCCCAGAACTGCGCCCCCCGTGCGGATCTCAAAACCCCCTGCCAGAAGGGAGATTTTTCAAAAAAAGTCACGGTACCGTAAGCACTGTACCCGATTACCGTACAAGAGAAAGGTGCTACGGTACTAGTATGTCGTTGAAATTCCCTGGGATACTGTAGAGGTAGGAAAATCACAGCAAGATCAGCCTCAGCTGAGACAAGAAAAAGAAAAAACACACAACGCCTTACAGTAACTCGAGTGCTGCCAGAAGCAATTCCGACTTCATCGCAGTCCCACAGTGCTAGCCGTAGATATCATACAAGTGCAAGTACATTAAAGTACACGCTATGAATAACACTCGTCCTCCAGTAGCTGGAGACGCCTCGGAAGGTAATTTACGTCACTCGGCTAGGAATTTCGGGAAGTCAGATACGCAGCCCGGACTGCGAAATACGCAGAGCCTTATCAGGGTTCATCTGCTATCAGTATATCTGTCCAAATAAAGCCAGGTTAAGATTTGTGACTCTTGGGCGTACCGGTATCAGTGACCCCGACATACCCCACCCCGCCGACACAATTTTAGCAGTCGCAGGAGAGCGGTAATAAATTCATGCAGGCATACTCCAGCTTAGCGACGTTGTGTAGAGAGAGTTATTTGTGGGGGGGTGGGTGGCGCATGGGGAGAAAAGGAGGGGTACATATTGTACCGGTACTTTTGTTGTGGGGGGGAGGTGACCGAGGAGTAGTCTACTCGTAGTATCATAGCCTACTCATTTGTGTTACTCGATGCTCAACAGTATTAAAAGATCACGTAAGATCTGTTTCCGAACCTCGCAGCATCCGCGATCGGTTAGGTTCCTTTCCCGGATATCTACTAACTTGGCAGAAGCGCGAGTACAAGTGCCGTACAGTATCATACCCGGGGAAATATTTTCCCATAAGACGACGATAATTGCAGCAAAGTATGCCTTGCCCCGCACGAAAACATCCACAGGTCTATACCAGTAATACAGTTTGTCGCAGTAGTGTTGTTTGAGCACCAATATTCTGAGCCCAGACGCGTATGTAGTAATCCTTAACTTACCCAAGTACAGTACAGTTAGTCCAGAGTCTTGTGGCAAATTTTGTGACATCGTAAGTAGTGGTAGTATAATCATGGTAGTAAATTGTAAGTCTGAGTATGAATTGGGGTATGAATGGGTAGCATGTATGCAAGCGGTGTGCATGGGCAAGTAGGGTTTTAAAATGTTGGGCATGTTTGGAAAGGGAAACTTTAGTTTATGGTATACTCTTGTGCTGTTTCTTAGTTTTCTTCACTCTCCACGAGCGAACTTTTTCCCCGTTTTTACATAAACAACAAAATCTCTACTCTCTCCAATCAGTCAAGCAACAGAGCGATCCTTCCACCACCACGAACAAGGGCACTTCTCCAACCGCAACACCCGAATAGACCGATAGAATGAAATAAGGTTTAAAGCGACACCCTCAGGGAGGCACGGCCGAACAGGGGTGGCGCAAAGCAAGTTTAGTCCAGGAAACCCTAGGAATAAGAAGATAGTCTACGAGTTGAAGATGAATAGATGATGTAACTTACTCCACTATAGTTGCCATTCAACAAAGTATTAAAATGGGAGAAGTTTGCCCTTTGTAAAAATTCAAGAAAGTATCGTACGAGAACCCGAATCGAGGTCCGACAGTGAATAGGCACGGAATTTATAAGAGCAGCAGATATTGTTAACAGCACGGTACTCAAGTTTGGCTCTTTTTTTGCGCCGAATTCAGAGGCTCACTCGCAGGGCGAGCCGCCCCCTCTTCTATCCCCAATACGTTGGTTATAAATTTATTAAGTCCACTATCATACAGGGGCAAGTAGTCACCGGCCACAGCTCATCACATGGGAATCCCCAACTCTGTTCACCGATAACTCATAATACATAGGTCCCGAGGTAAGCGATGAGACAAAGAGGGTGTGAGTGGTCGAAGACATATGTGCAGGGTGCAGGAATTTGTAGAAATGTCCTCGGCCAGTGATAGCATGCTCTGTCGGCCTCACCGCTAACCTCCAAACCCGAGTAATATGGTATCTAACCCACCGATAGACTACCCATCCACGTGCCCATGGACTTCCGTAGCCCCACTATCTATATCAAACCGCTACAGCCTTCACCGGGACAAGGTGAAACTTGGCGGGTGGCGAGCAGGGTATCGGTACCGTACCTCATTGACAAAAACGGATTCGTCAAGGTTAGGGCTACAAAAATTACTAGGATCATATAATTGATCCCCCGGTGGAGACTGTACGAGTAGTCGTACAGTAATCACTGTTGGACGTAGACTAACGGAGGCACAGCTCATAAGTTTTGTATGCTGCACTCTCTGCCTGCGGAACATACAAAACTTATGAGCTGTACTGTACCTCCGAAACAGTTTTCCCAACGTTTTCTCCTTACCACATGCCTACAAAAAACCCCACCCCAACCCTCACCCAGATGTCTTTCTTACCCAAACACAGCTAATCCTACCGCATATATGCAACGACCATTCCGCATATTGGACTTAAAAACCGGCCGCTGGTGCGGCAACTTCAAACACCTATCCGACTACCGTACTCCTGACTCCTCATGGCTGTTGATACCGAAAGAACCTCTTCCCCGGCCAGACATATCCTCGGACATATACTCCCGCCGTCGACAGGAAAGAACTGGCGATTGCACGGTGAATTGGGGGCTTACCATAATGGAATGTGATGAAGGGTCTGGCATCTACTACTTGTAGAAGTATGTGGGCAGGGATTTGTATGATCCATAATTAAGGGCAAACCCATTTTCCTTTGTTAGTTGTCTTCACCCACCATCAGTCCATACCTCCCTCTCACCAGCCATTTGTTCTTCTCCCTTGTTGAAACTTATTATACTACACTCCATTTGCTACCGTACCGTCGAACCAAGTGTCCAAATCCTTGTCCATCAACCTTGCTGTTGAAAAATCACCACCACCAAGTATCGCAAAACCTCATATATTTCCTCCACAACTACTCCCTGACCCTTAAAACTCACAACTAAAGTCTAGACCACAACCCCAACGAGTAAGCAAGAGTGTCGCAGTCATAATAAACTCCGCCTGCCAGACCTGCTATGACGCCAAGCTCTTGCGGCCACCACCGCAAATTTAACCGCAACTCCGTACGGGTAGAAAGAGAAGTGGGTGGGTAACATACTGGTATATGGAAAGCCCCTTTGAAAGCGATATTGGGCCCAACGGGACGTTTTCGGTACCTTATATCCCGGCAAGCACTCGATACTTTTACCTCCGAAATAACGAGCGCAGAGGTAAAAACTTACAATTTTGCCAACTCTAGAAAACCCTGAAAAGATTGGCCCATGCTGTACTGTACTGTACAGTACAGAGGTAGGATCTAGCGTTTTGCGGATCTCGAGACAAAAGAAGAATGAAGACCTCATTTCAACGTACCAGCACCTGACGGTTCTCGCCAAATGCTGTGGTACACAGAGAGGGGGTTGCGAGGTTGAATTGAATAACTGGTAAAAGACCTGAATGTCTCTGGGATTGTACTTCGCGCTATGCGAGAGAAGAAAACATAGGAGAGCACTGTAGGCAAGAATAAATGTCAACCTCAAAGCCCCACTCGAACGGAGAGTAGCAAAATCAACAACACCTCATAACTGAGCTAATTAACCCGAGGAGTTAAGATTCTCTACAGATGTCGTGTTTCGAAATTGAGACCCGCGCCCTGTCCAGTGCTCACAAGACACACAGGATTCAAGCGATGACCGGACTACCGTAATGGATCAAGGACTCCCACGGACAGGGAACTCAGACATCAGCCTTGTCATATCATGGTAGACAATACTCAGAGCAGATCCGAAATATTGGCCCTTGACAGCAACAATTTACAAAATAGCATGTGCAATGCATGACATGCTCTACGGGCCGTTTCAGGGAATACCTGGCATCCCTGTAATCCCGAGAACGAAAAAAACAAAAAAAAGGTCCACCAACGCGCACATGCCGTTCCGCAACGTTATAACCCCCCCCCCCACTAGAATCCCTTCCCACAATACTCACGCCCTAAAATCAAATACAACAACGCTTCCACCTCCCCCATACCCGCCTCCCAAAACAGATACCCCCCAGGTACAGACACATACCCCCACCCACCAAACCAAAACCGCGAATAGCGAAAACACCCACAAAGTTCTCCTCACCCTAAACGCAGAAATCGAAGAGGGAGGAAGCGTCTCGTCGGGCGGGAAACCTTAGCTTCTAAACCAGTTTTACCTCTTCCGTCATTTATACTTTGAGTAATCATATTTTATGGAACCAATTAAATTTTTTGCTCGTCGCTGTTAGGGTTGCTCGATTTCCGTATGTTATGCCAGCTTTTTCGCTTGGGAGTGGAGGTCGGGGGGGCGGGGGAGGCGAGTGAGGTTTCGTGATAAGGGGTGGGTTAAGCAAGGAGAAAGTGGAATCGGGGTTATCACATGATTTCATATTATATCTGGGAGACTGGGGCAGATGGTATTGGGTGGTGTAAGGTAGGCGTGGAGATGGGTGTATGGCATGTATGAACTCCGTTCTTGGAGGTAGTGGATGAGAAGGATTGTTGACACTTCGGAGTACCATATTAGGCTAGAATCAGATTTCGGGGATCGTTGTGTATAAGGAAACACGTTTCTAGCTAGATGTTGCGATAGGCTGGTTTCCGTGTTCTCTCCCTATGACTTGGGGCCGCTCATGATAGTTCATGGACATCATTGAGAGTCCGGGAGAGGGTCCGAGACGGTAGGAGCCAGGAATGGTGCGAACAGAACGCCCAGTCTATCCAAGGAAAACACATCATAAGAGGGATCCACAATGATGAGCTAATATCTCAATTGGATTGCACAGTCCTTTGTACACACTAAACCCCAATCTCATCTCCCCACCCACCCCCAGCCTCACTCCACCTCGTCCATTTCCCCCTCCGCAACAGCCCTACAAGACACCACCTCTCAGACGCAACCCCCGCCCCAAGAACCAAACACCCTCGCCTCTGACCTCTCCACAAAACACCCCCTAATCCTACCGTTAGCAAGAAACCCGCCCCCACCAATATCGCCACACCGCTCCTCACACCGATGGTTTGCTCGACAAGGTCGGAGACCCCAACACCCAAGGCGGCTAGAATCAATGATAGGGAGTGGAACACCGCCATACCCGCGCTAATCTCCGGATGCGATGTTCTGAACCCTGCGTCCCCGGGATCCTGAAGCATTGCCGGTCTACAGGTTCCATGTGGCAGTCCTCCCGAGCTTGCACCATTTGAGACACTACCGAATCGACCCAGCCTAACTGCCGGCAAGTCACTGACATCCCAGTTATCCTATAAAATAAGATGGCATTCGGTGAAAGCGAGTGTCCCAGAGAAAAATGCGAAAGCAGCCAAGGCTATCAGTATCGCAAAGTGTGTCGGGTGACCAGTAGCAGATATAGCAAAGCCTAAACTTGATACAAGAAGGAAAAAAGTAGAGAAGAAAAGTGAGCCACGATAGCGATGATCCATGCTAGAATGGGACGCCGTTAAGTGCGCTACATGATACGCAAGATGCCGAAAGTTACGGGGGTAGAAGGTTGAGTGCTGGAATGGTATTGAAATAAGAGAGGCAATAGGAAGGGCAAGGACGGCTAAGCCAACATCGATTGACCCAAATCCGTAGTAATGGGAGGTGAGGGGCACGAGGAGCTTCGGGGGGATTAGCAAACATTCACAAACCACATTTTCCATATACCAACATCCATGATCACAGACACTTGTCCCATAACCCAGGCAGTGTATACTGCCAGAATGAGAAATCGGCTTGTCCATACATCCTCCCTGTCATTTCTAGTCCGGCCCAAACTCCCTTCCACCACCATTCAGGCGGCTTCCCAAATATCACCAACGCCAACTCACCTCTCTCCATCCTCTCCTGACCCACCCAGACTGCCCCTCCCCGCCTATCAACCGCCTCCACGGCGGCCGCACCTCCGGTATCGCTGCTGCCACAAGGAATAGCACAACACCCACGATGGCCGCTATCCAAAAGCCCCAGGCTGGACCCATTTTTTCGGTAATTACCCGACCAGCGAAAAAGCCAACACCAGGGGATGCCACAAAGAACCATACCCAAACGCCTAGCCACATCCCCACCCTTGCGCCCGCCTCACCTCCGGGCAGTTGGTGGTATTGATCCACCCCCTCGATTAGGAAACCCTTGTTGAAGACTATACCACCCCGGCAGCATTCCCCAGTGTCTGGTCCAAACATATCAAGAATCGTTGCAAAGAAGACTAGTAAACCCCATGGCAATGCGGAGGAGCTTCTGAAAACAAGCAAGCAAACCACATATAGCAGCATAGATTCGCCCGCACGTTGTCCAAAAGTGGTATGTAGCGGAAGAGAAAGAGCCTAGGGAAGTTGTAGAGGTACCATAAGTGCCAGAGATACTAGCGAGTATGACTTCGTTCCATGTAAAAGGGGAAGCGGCCAGAATACCAACCCACATAAGCCTACACCAACAAGAAAACTAACATTCCCTAGCGCGACAATATTCCCGCTTACTTGGAGGCTTTTTTGCACAGTTGCCGCCTCACCAGAATAGCGCCCCACTATAAACCCCATAAACCCCGGAATTAAACACGCAATTACAGCAGCAATTCGCTTTTTTCGTAGGCTCCAATCCCACCCCCCTGTATACCGGTCGCTATGGGCTGGCTCATGGATCCGGGCATCCAGCTCGCGGTCTCCAAAATATCCAAAATCTGTATCCCTGGGCCCCTTAAGAGCTCTGGGGTATCCCCCAAATGGTCCAACCTCCACCGGGAAACGCGGCCGGCCATCTAGAGGGCCCGCGCTACGAGAGGGTCGACCCTCTCTACGAATAAACTTAAAATATTCTGTGTGATGCGCGTCTCGAGCAGCCCCAAAGGTTTCAGCCTCCGCTTCGGGGTGCGAACTTTGCTCATATTTTCCCTGACCATTAATAAATCCCCTATGATTGTGAACAACAGAAGTACTCAGGCTAATGATTTCTGCTGTTCCGAGAGCTTCGGTGGGCAGAGCGAGGATTTTATCGTCCTGCTGAAGCTCGTTGGCAGTTTTGAAAGACTCGGTACTGCTGTTATCCCCAGCTTGAGAGACGACACTAGTTCTTGCCCTTCCGCTCCGGCCTGGACCGACATCTCCTTGATACAAAAAGGCCCGTGTACGATATAAGCTGCCACCCTACTTGCCAAGTCAAGCGCCTGGCTAAACATAACTTCCAAGTCATAAATCACCCGCCGCAGTGAGTTGGTAGAGGATGGAATAACAGCCTGAGTTGCAACTCTAACGGTAGTTTGGGCACATTCCACAGGCCTAACGGACACTTCATGTCTTAGCACTTCAGAGTCTGAGCGCGCTACTGGGAATGAGCCTGGTAAGCGGTAAGCACAATGCCATTTCCCTTGGGAACCCTTTGAAACTATGCTTTCCAACGAACTTTCTCCAATCGCGGACCGGGAGCCTTCTAGGGAGGCAACGCCCCCCCGGGGCGTGCCCTGAAACTGTAACATCTGCATACTGATGACCGTCAGCCCATGGGGATTCGACCTCAGTCCAATTTCCGATAGCCATAGAATTAACTCCCTCATTGGTCCATGTCTCTGGAGTTAGCGGGATAACTTTCATGAGGGGCTGCGGTATTTCAATCGGGTTAGATGGAATCTTGATAAGGTTTGCATGGTCCGGAAGAAACAATTTATGCGCAAAAAGTCCAGGACCGGGGCGCATAGACCGTTAGGCACTAGAAGAGCTATCGTAAATAATAGCCACGATCGAGTCGGTTGTCGGAATCGGCTCAGAAGGAGGTCTACCAAGAATATTTTTTCGGACCTTCTCAGGATTAAGCCCCCATCAGTAATCTGGGGGTCTTCTTCGGCACCGCAACCGGACGAATCCTCCAAATCATCGTTCCGCGCTTGAGGGGCTTCACCAGGACTGGGAATCCCATCCACTTTCTGCTTGGCCAAATACCCCTTGTGCAGGCTAGGCGGGAAGACCGCAAATATGAAGCTGACATTGGCATATCCTTCATGAGAGTGAAATCGGGCACAGAATTCTGCGGAATGCTCCCGAAAGCGATCACCCTAGGGAATGATAAAGTCGACAAGGTATTTAATCCCGAGTCTCGCCAACCCACACTACAAGATTCATCGTCGCCATAATACGAGGAAGTACCATTAGCATCACTAGGAGAACTCGAAAGGGTGCTCTCCGGCCCGGGAGGTCTTAATGCACGCACCCGAGTGAACAACGCAGAATCAGACGGCTCTATCGAGTCTGGGGTTTGAGGATCACTCTTACGGGCACGACACGGGGCACGATGATCATTAGAGGAGGCACTGAGATCTAAACCAAAACCTCCAGGGCATACTGGGGAGAGTGTAGCTGGTATTCGGCGCCGCTTCCCCATGAAAAGAGGTGGGAGAGGTGAAGGGAGAGTATGGAAATAAGGTAGTTGGGGGAAAGGGGGGGGGTTGAGGTGAGGTTAGAAACAATGGGGGGTTTTGTAAACCAGTAGGAATCAAAAGTCGTGTCAATGATGGATTCCAACAAATAGTTTCACAATTTAGCTCATCACGTGATGCTTCAACTTACTCAATAAGCTACACTCACCAAGGATACTCCCGATAAGGAGAGAAACGAGAGCTTATCAATCCAATCACAACACATGAACCCGCTTCCGGCGCCCGATCGCCAAGTCGAACCTGATTCTGACTCGTTTCTGTCTCTGTCTCTCCCTCCCTCATACTCTTGCCCCCTTAGGACCTTTATTCTATCGAGCTCCACCCACGAAAAAGGCTCCCCTTGCCAGGATCAAAGGGAAAAGAAGAGAGGGAAAAAAAGGGCGGAAGCGAAAAGGGTGAAAGAGAGATCAAGAACCTTAACTGCCGGTACCGAGTACTGTGTTTTCCTATACGATCATGATACTTTATTGTTCTCTCACCATTTTTCCTCTATAAGTTGGATGGTCTAGCCTTCAAAATAAATTTTACGATATCTTAAATACAATCAGGCTTCATCGGTCAATATTGTACCGCCGTCGCCCCTCACTCGATCGCTCACACGATCCGTTTCTGTTGCCCTTTCGATTCGTTCTTATAGTCCTAGTTTCTCTCCCCTAGACAGAGACATATCGCGCCCAACACTCCCCTTCCCTTTTGGATTAATTTTGCATCAGTCTTCCGCTGCGCTTCTGCAGTTTCCCGCAGAGAGTTTCTCTCCCCTCTTTCTTTCTCTTGTCCCTTTTCCCTTCGATACCGTGCCCTCCAGTTCCCTTCCCCTCTCTAATGTTTGTTCCCTCGCTTCGGCTGCCCGCTTACGAACACCATCGCCATCCAATTACTGACCTACAAGACAAGAGCTTACCTCCAATCCCCGCCAGATAATTCAACCACAGCTGCAACCCCCCCCCCGTGGATCACCAGAGTTACTGCAGTAATTGAATTTTCCTCCTAATCACCGTTGCCGTTTGAACATCCCTCATGACTATCGATATGAGACCAAAGAAGGCTCTATTTTTATTATGCCTTCCTGACGAGTTGCTCGTTGAGATAATCTCTCGTAAGCCATTTCTCAGCACCATTTCTATCAATTACTAACCCAGAAAGACCTACCCCCGAAGGATGTTATCCCCCTGCATGCAACCTCTCGTCGCCTACGAGCCCTAACTCGACTTGACCCAACCCTCTGGCGATCGCTCTGTTCCTACCGCGAAGGCTCGTCTCTTACCGTACTGACCCCTCCTCGAACACCCATCTCTGATGTCGAATGTGCCACCATAGATTGGTACACTGAATACAAGTTTCGTAATGCTCCTACGAGGATGCTCTGGGTTGGCACCGGCTCCCCGACTGTGGGAGACGAGGTGAAGGGTATTGGGGCATTCCCATCCAGGGGTGGGAGTACCGAGGATGATATGGTCGTTGCGGCAACATCTGATGGGAGCGTCAAGATTTGGAGTTTACAGGATAATTGTGCCGCCAGGGAAATTGGAAAATCTGAAAGGGGATTAATATTTTCGCAAAAAAAGAGAACGCCAGCTCTCGAGGCTCAACAGAAGATACGGGAAGCGGGAATCGTCGATGGGGTTTCCATCGATGCAGCGGCGGGCAGGATCTGGGTCGCCGGAGAGGATGGTTTGGTTGAGATCGTAAGTGTTACCGGCCCAGTACCGCAACCACATATCGCTAACTTGGCCAGGATTTAACATCTCTGAAAAGAATCTCGACCCACCGGTTCCCGTTCTCTATTATGGCTCTTTCGCAAACCTCCTCCCCCTACCCCTTAACAATAGGCACTACCCTAACCCTACATATGCACGATTCCAGAGTATCGCCAAACTCTCCCCCACCCGCCCATGCTCCTCTCTTTCAACCGGGACCCCTATCGATCCTTCATTCCGGCTCAAGTGTAAAGGTAGCCGGCCGATTCCCGTCATTATTGTCGTATGACCGTCGAGGTTGGCCAAAACTTACCTCAACAATACATTCTGGCGCCCGGCTCTGCGGCTTAACAACCATTGGCACTTCGGGCCTTGCCGCATGTGGAGAATACAACGGTAGGGGAACACTAGAGATATACCCCGGTCTAGGATCACCATACCCTATTGTTAAAAACCGGCAAACTGCCGCCAGAAGTAAAATCCTCACTGTAACGTCACACGGGAGTTACCTAGTCACCGGTAATGCAGAGGGATGTATAAGCTTTTTCGAGAGGGATGCTAGAACAGTGATTCGCGAACATTGGGTTGAGGGTGGGGGGAAAACCTCCTCTGGTATATGGAATGTGGGTGAGGATGGGGGTGATGTGATTCGGCGGGTGAAACCACTACGGGGCGGGGATGGGAAGATATTAGTATGGGCAGGTGATAGGCTCGGGTTATTGGGCGTTGGAAAGGAACGACAAGAGATCCCGGAAGAGGCGGTGCGCCCCGAAAGTGAAGAGGAGGAGTACCTAACGAAGATGAGAGAGTTATTGAGACGGCAGGGTGAGGAAGTTGGAATCTTGGAAGGTATGGGCTTGTAGTGCGCATAGATTAACTTATTTCAGAGAATAGGGTAGCCTCTTGGAGCTTTAGCTATTGTGGGAGTAGTGCTCGGGGGTGTAGAAGGTTTTGTACCACTGATTTCAACACATCGGTAGCATCACAAATACCGATTCCGCAAATTATTCTCACATTTCCTATAATTATCCCGTGAACCTCCGAAACCTCAATAAAGCGTTTGCAGGAGCCACTTGCGTATTCCAAAGCGGCAGAATTAAGTACACCAACCCGAAAACATGTATGATCGCCCACCGAACTCATCATCAAGTTCACCACTCCCCTCTTCAATCACTATCCAAATCCCACTTCTACCCCCCCCTTAGCTCTTCTTCACATGCAATGACAGCAATCATTTTATTCAACTAGAACATTCCTTTGGACCCCCCCGTCCCTTCCTACGCCCGAGCACATCATATAACTTACACATTTCGTGAGAGCACTAGGTTTTCTTCCTACAATTAGAGGCCAGTCTTGATCATATCCAACGATAAACCTTCTCCTCGAACTTGCCCGTTCGCCAGGCTAACACAAGGACGCAGGACCATGACCCCGCCCTAACAATTCCCCTTCCCTATATAATCTCAAATGGCCAGAAGCCTTTGGATGTTATGTTTGGTATGGTAGCACTTGCAGCTGTTCTGCGGTTATGTTATAGTCTTGTACTTGGGCACCAATTCTTGCCAAAGTTGTTCCAAGACGCTCGGGGATGGTGAGCTTCCTCGCCATTAGAGATTTCAGCAGCCTCTACTGGCGGCGTTGCTATGCAACCAAAACCCCTTCCCCGGTTTCCCAGCCCAGGCAAATGCAAAATAAAGCTGCTGGTAACATCCTCCGGCGATCGGCTTTCCAGATTATGGCAGATTGGGCCACTCTTTTCTTGTTCTCAAGATTAAGACGCATCTCCATACCACCCCGTGTGGTTGGTAGGCCTGAAACCGGGCAAAAATGGAGGGATATATCTCAATCTAATCATCTTTTTTTTTTTTTTCCCCTTGCCCCCCTCATCCGTGCGATTGGGACCCAGAAAGGAAAGTTTTCACCACCAGACCATCCCCCCCTTCCTTAACCCCCCCCGAAGTCTGTGGCTAGAGGGAGTCGGTCGGTGACCGATAGTTTCATGTTATCATACTCTAATAAACCCTGAACATAAAATTGTGAGCAGAGAAAACCCATTCTACTGTATATCAAGAATGCAAAGTTTTACCCACAGTGCTTAAAATTGGTCAATAAATCTCCTTTTTAGGAAAATGCCGGGGTAGGCTCCCTGCCAAGCTGTGTCAAGACCATGCGCTAATACCTTGTTTGGCACCCTGAAAAATTGTTTTTCGCACAAACCACATTTTCACTGCCTAATATGTCTCCTGGAATTTCAAATATATATATACCAGAGAGTGCACTCAGATCCAGTGTATTTTTAAATGAAATGTTTAGATTTTGGTGATTTTGGTGATTATATTTTCGTGCTTAAAAGTTGAAGTATTATTTCCTTGGGTGTGGGGGAAACATTACATTATGCTGGGATAAAAACCCGTTGCTGGTATTCCGTATGGAAGGGCGCGGGATCGGCTGGTACAGAATAGGTTTTCTCATTGCGAGTAACTAATTGGCACACCAGGTTTGGTCAGTCTATGGGAGAAACGGTAAGCTAAGTATACCTGGTATTTACACAGAACCACAGCGCTCCATACAAGTGCACACGGATGATGAATCCATCCTCACGATAGATGGTTGCGCCCCGCTCTATAAGATGCCCACTCGCCAATCACCCAGTACCATTTACCAACATCACCACTTCTGCAGGTGCAGCGAGAAACTCAGAAACACGAGTATTCACATAGCTCTGTTGGATGCGTGAATGGACCCGTCATAGGGGGGCGTTGACATTCACACACCCAGGTACACCCGTTTTACTCATGATGATTTCTGCGACATTCTGCATCGTAGAAACGGGGAGCGAGATCGAGAACGAGCATAGGATATTGATTTTCAGTTATTTTTGTCTTTGGTTGGTTCTTCTTACATCGGGGTATCCGCTCGTCTGACAAACTACTAATCCAAACAATCAATCTTGCTAAATTACATTCCCAGTTTTTCGAAAAGGTCACTTGTGTGGAGTGGGAGAGGGCGGAACCCAGATGCCAAGTATCATAATATTATCATACTTCCAAAAGAAGCCCAGGAACGAAGAGGGGTCAGCACGCTTCCGCCAACTCAAGACCAGGGATGTAGTTCAAACATTAGTAAATCATGTGACAACCACATTTACGCCTATTCCTGACCTTCCCTATACCGAAGACATTAATGTCCCACCTTTTGAGCGAGAGTTGTGCGAAGGGCCAGGTTACGAGTCAACAAAAGGGAGTCCGTTAATACCCTCCGTGCTATGATTATCATACCCATCCCCGCCGCGTCCCCGCCATAACATATAGGCCAGCCCCCCTCCCCCGCACTCCCAGAATATTATACCACGCTCACCGAATCTCCCTTAATCCTTACCACCTCTCTAACCCTTTCCTTCCCTCACTAACCTTGAGACAGGATACACCAGTCGAACGATCACAACCCCTCACTCGCTCCAGTGTTCGGACGGTAAGTCTACTTGTGGGAGGCGGTGTTTGGCAAACGTGATTTGGATTTCAAATCATTATTTGAAATCATGGGGGTGTTTATCCACGCAACTTCGAATTTAACCATTATTAATTTTGAAAATGCGATTTTGATTTGGGGTTTGATCGTGTGATTTGGATAACATGTATTCAGGGCAATGTGAATAATCATCACAACAAAAAGCCGGTTGTAACAACCGTTCCTGTTTCTCATCTCGGGGCCAAGGAAAAATCATAACAGGTTAAGTGACCTAAATTGGAATCCAAATCATGATCAAGTCTGGGTAACATACGATTTCTGATTGGTTTTTTTTTTTAAAAAAAAAGAAAAGAAAAAGGTGATTTCAAATCACAAAATCGCCATCTGAAATCCAAATCACGTTCACCAAACACCCCCATTACAGCGTGCGATACAGCACGATACAGCGCGGCAGCCCGCCATAAACCCACCCAAGGCTATCAACCGGGCAAGTATCATACATGGAAGAAAGCTCCAGATTTCAATAGAGATGTGAGAAGGGGAACGCTTTACATGCGGCATATTATTATACGGAAGAGGAAAAGAAAGCCCAACTTATGCTTCCCAATACATGATTAGCCACCGCCATTGCGGACGTTATTTTTGTGGGTCCGGCTTGGCTATTACGGGCTTGATTAATCATGCCCACTCTCCTCGGCATGGGCTCCTATGCCATTATCTCATACTCGAGTACGGTAGCGCGAGGTAGCGTTGCAATACTGTGTGGATCTCACCTTATCATCAGATGTTTTCGGCTTTTGTCAAATGCTATCATAATTATTACGCTATGATTATAATATCATCAAATTTGATAACAAAAAATACACCTGACGACTTCTTTTTCTTTGTAAGTTCTACCTCCTTTCTAACCTTTTCAGATGTACGTAAGGTGACATAATTAAAATATTGCCAGATAGCTTTTTGGTACTAAGATCATGTTTTGTTCCGGAGATGTAATCGAATTTTTAACCTGTTATAAAAACTCCGTTTGACTCAGGAGTGTATGATATATACGGTACTGGTAGCCGGCAATACTGTAGCATGCTGCGGGAGACCGCTGTGGTAAGGTGTTGAGGGGAGGGAGGCCTTCTTCCTTATTGATTGCCATGGCGCAAAGACGTTCCCTAAATGCAGGATGGAGAACATATTGGCCGCGTCACAAAAGTTGTCAATGCAATTGGTCATAATGTTTCTGTAGGACATCTACGTGTCCCATATAGATAGTATCATACTGTGTTGCGACATTGTGAACTCTACTATCCATCTCTTTTCCTCTCTTTTCTTTCCTTTTCTTTTCTTCCCTCCCATTTCCTCACCTCTGCTGTCCCCAAACCACTGGGCAAGCCCCAGCCCAGCCCGGCTGGTGAGCGCCCCCTGGTCCAGGCTACCGCCGGCTTGTATAGAATGCTGTATTAATTCCTAGTAACATAGTGGGAGCCCAACGTGGATGGTTAGGATAGGGTTTGTTTGTGATTGGGTGGGGAGGGGAGGGGGTGGATTTGTGGAGTTGGGGTCGAGAGTAGGGTATAGGGGAGAGGAAATTGGTAGGTATAGGGGAGAGGAAATTGGTAATAGTGATGGGTAGTGAATGGCCAGGCAGCAGTGTAGCGTGTGCCATCACTATTCTAGCGCCCGGCATGGGGATCCTCGCCTCAATATTGAGAGCCTGGGCTCGAAATTCTCGAGGATGGCTAGGAGGATATGCTTTCCGTGTGGAAAATCCCATGGGGCAAAACTCAGGGTGTTGATCTGTGTCTAAATGCGTTGCAGAATTTAACTTGGAGCCAAAATGTTTAGAGTTCACTTTTTTGTTTTGCTGGTTTCTCCAAATATAGTTTAGTTTGTTTCCCGCCATCACTCTTACTTTCGACATCTTCTCCCAAGCGGTCGGGTGTGAATCCCGAGATCTTCTCCATCTTGCACTTTTTTTTGGCGAAGAAGCTAACTTACCCCCAACTCCCGTAGGGCACCCATCTCATCCCGAATACTACTCTAGGAGGGGTGATATTGGCCGGTAAATACACGAGGAATTTTAGCCAACCATGAAACCTACTCGATTCCCTTCCAGCCTTATTAATCTTGCACAGTACAGTACTGTACATGAGTCCTACATAGACTATGAGTGCATGTGATTCCTTAACCGCCCCAAAAATGTGAGCAACCGGGCAATATTCGGATAAATTCCTTGGTTCCCAGCCTAGTATTCACCTCGAACATCGCACTACAATCTCTACTATCGTGCGAGAAGGGACCCATCTTCCCGGTCCCGTCAAGACAGCACAAGATCGAGGTGTGTTGTGTCCAAAGTGAGACTTGGAGTTTCGGAGCTCAGGTGGGATGACCCACTCAGAGGGCAGGTTTGACCACTGCTCAAAGCGTACGAGTTAACAGCTGTACGGTACGAGCAAAGATCTCAGGCTATGTATTACTGTTTTATTTGTCCCCTCTCTTTTTTTCCGTTTTTCCCACTTTGGGTATCTCCAGCACCACGGTCCAATCTTCAGACACCCCCTACTTGACTGATTCTCTGCGCTGGGGAACCTAGGGCCCTCTCAGGTGTGACAGAGAGTGGTACTATGCAGTACAGCATTTACATATGAGCAGGTGGCCGAATCCACCTGCGCCCATCCCTACCAAACCGGGGGAAGGAGCCCTGGGGGAGAGAGCTTCTTGCCAACCACTCCTGGAACAGCCTACCCCACAGCGCCCGCAAAATCTGATGGATAGATTGGCAAGTCGGAGAAGCCGTCGGAACAGATGGTGCCGTGAAAGAGGTGTCAGACGATCGATTAATTAAATCGGGTTTTTTCCCCTCCGGCCTCCGCGTGGCCGAATAACTTGGCTGTGCTTGGGATGAGGAATTATGGGAGATCAGGCAATATCGGCAACGAACAGACCCTCCTCTTCCTCCTCTACAGCAGTCAGTCGAGGTATGATGATAGAGAGCAAGAATTCCCATCCGGACGATTACTGCAGGGTCCCCCCAGAAATAATCTATTTACGGTAGGCATGCCACACGTGTCGTCGAACTCGATTCAAAAGATTATGGAAGCTCACCACTAAGCCAGTCTTTCCAATCATAGGTAAGCATCCAATCACAGACAGCCCCTCGAAGCCAAGAAAATGGCCGGCAATATGATAGCTAAAACTAACCATTCACAACTTTACAGCGAATAAACCAGAAAGCGCTCGCGTAGCACTCTAACATAGGGCAATCACTCCTTGATACGAGTACTGTATAGTACAAGCACAGCTTCTCCCCACTTCCGCGTCAAATAGAAAAACAAAATAAAAAATCAATCAATCAATCAATCACTGCCTAAGGCTGAAAGACGCACTCTCGTCTGACTGGTGCGCAACCTTATTTGTCGCCAATACCTTCTAAAAACTTTAAAAAACTTCTTTCCACTAATATCCACCATCCGAACCAGCGGGCCCCGTCAAACCAGTGTGGTGAAGAAAGAAGATTCTAATTATACGCCTTCAGCCACTCTGGTGAGAATCGGAGAACCCATCTTACTTCCTTGTGGTACTACCGCTGTCGAGCATCATTTTGTGAATGTCGTGAGGGTCCATTGTCACTCTCTGATCACAGCGGTTAGCCGCCCCGGGGGCGGAGCAACCCATACCACTACCATTCGGGGGAAACGCCTCGCGACCGTTGCAACAGTTCCACCAACAACAAATAGGGTAAGTGTGGGGTTAATAAATGGTATCCACAGTCCGCCACTCTTATGGGGAGTTTGAGGCTCAACGTTGTCGGGTTAGATTAGAGGGTTGGTCAAGGCGAGCGAGTCTCCATGACTCCACACCTCCGGTTTCCTGGAATGGATGCCGAGTCAAATATTTAGGGCTATCAGAGATTGTGGATCAGTTTTGAGCTTAGCGTGACAGTCGTGTTTGCGTTTGAGGGTGCTTTTCCTTTTGGTAAATTATCATGGTTGGTCGGGCGCGATTCCCACGGGCTTGAGATTTCGAAAAACGCCATCGCAATACGAGTGCTTGTATTATCCTCGAAAGATGGTTCGTCAACACGCCGGTATATCACCCCCAGAGGTTTTTTGATGGCGCGCTACCAGTGAGCATGTTGTTCCGTCCAACTCACCATATCCACGAGAAATAGACAACCTCCAGCGAATGCCATGGATGGACAACGAACACCCACCAAAACCCAAAACCTTCCATCCAAACATTCGACAACAAGGCATTCACCCGCAAGCCAATAATGCCACTTTCCTCCCGCACGCACCCGGGGGCCCAATACAAAACCCGACCAGGGTTAGGGCTACCAGTTGGCACCACCGCCTGAGGTTCTGAGGATCTAGATCTCGGTAATCTACTTTCCTAAAAAAAGATCGGCCTTAACGAAACTATCTGTACTGTACTGTACTGTACAGTACAAGAGCGCATCGGACAATTTACACATTGTATGGGATGAATATCGCCGGACAACGGAAAGCCACTCTAGAGCGCGAGAAGATCTTCAGTTGATTAGAGAGCAAATCCGAGCTCCTTCCTTCTCTGCACCGAATGAGCCATTCGCGGTCGAATTGATAGCCGTCGCGAGTTATTACTTGCCGACTTCACAGGTTTCCGGAGGGAAGCCGGACTGCACCGTTATTAGTAGTGTACCACGATTTCCACCGATGGAATATCCAGGCGACTGGAATTTCGCGCTGTGACCCCGGGATGACTTGCTGGAAGATTCTGCGATACAGTAAAGCGGAGAATTTCGGGTGTCCATTACGGTATTTGGGTGAGGGTGAGTCTCTGGAGGCTAGTTGGCTGTCAGCGCTCGCTCAGGGACGTAACTTTATCCGATCCAGGTCAATCAATCAATGGTCGTCAGCGAACTCGACCAAGGTTATGCTACACCATGTTTGCTGTCACCGACTCCTCTCCTATTTGCTTATGCTGGGGAACCGCTGTTTGTCTAAAAAGTCTAATAATCCTGAACCTTGTTCTACTTAATTAGAATGATAAGGGTCCGGGAAGGACGACCCCTCCTCCTCCATCCACCCTGACAGAAAATCCCGGACGGAGGCCCGTTTCAAGTCCAGTCATACCGGGAAAGTGAGAATATTGGAATGGGCCCGAGCGTCAAAATGAAACGATGCTAGCGGGGAAGATGGTCGTCTTCGGGATTCTTTTTTGCTCTCTCCTCCTCCTCCTTGTCTCTGATTGTTGAACGGTCGAAATGAAGGAGAACACGTTTGCAGTTGTGGGGTGAGTACGAGTAGATGGTGAAGGAGCAAACCGTCTCGATGAGAGCGCCTGTCGCGTTGTCGGATGGATGAGGAGATAAAGTGGTGCTACTAGCACTAAATAGGAAGGATTCGAGAATTGCCACGTTGGACACGTGAAGAGGTAGACGTGGCTTTTGAGAGGTTTATCCTTTTGCCGCCACCGGGAGCGAGGGAATTTTCTAGCGGGGCATTCTGGAAGGAAGGGAACATGGTCTGAGTGTTTCCGTGAGAATTCCAAGGGAGTTTTGGAGAGGAGAAGATGCTTGTTATAGCTCTCACAGTTACCATAAACCCGGTATGGTAGTAGGAAGAGGTGAGGAGCTTTTCACTTGACAAAGGAAGCCATTCGCTTTTAAAGCGCCTCACGATGCGCCCAGAAGAGGCGCAATCCGCGCCACGGGCCAATCCCGAACGTCATCCAGCAGCTGAATCATGACTCGAAAGAACCCGGGTGCTCCACATCCATCAATCCTCTTGGCCTTGTCCCACCCACTCACTCATTCCAGCAACAAAAGAAGAACCCACCCACACGGACACGGACACGGGCGGACACACATTACATTACCGTCCTGAGGATGTTCCGCACCCCTCCACCGTGCACACACCTCCCCCTCCCCTGCGATCCACACCACCCCTCCACTAACCATTTTTAAACCAAACGGGCAGGGTAGGGGTGAATGGTGGTGGATGGTGGCAATTACTATACAGTACTCACCCCTGATTGCGGATACTTAAACTAGAGTTCCCCCCCCCCCTCCTCATCGCCCATCATCATCATCATCATCATCATCATCATCATCACAACGCAAAACAAGTCAAGATAAAAATAAAGGAGAAGACACCGCTGCTAATCTACCGCTCTACCCTTAAACCACAAAGCGAAAAGGGGAATAAGAAAACAAACAACATTCGAGCACAGACTAAATACGAGGAAACCCACCGCTCCTTCTCTCCTCACACAAATCAGTTGACTTGACGCGATGTTCGAAAACTTCTCTTTCACAAAATCACCTCCGCCGCCCTTCTACCACCGACCCACGACCCCCCCGCTGAGCCCCTATGACTCTCCACCGCCAAAATCCCTCTCGGCACACCTGACCCTCTTATCCATAACCCCACCACCACCACAAGCCCTCATCCCGTCCCCACCACACAGTGCAGTCTCCTCGCCGACGACTCCAAGCGCGGACGCGCAGCCATGCGTGCGCTTCCAGCGACAAATCCTAGCACGATTACAGACGACGGACGCGCAGATGCGCTGCCTGGAGAGACTGGTCAGCGACGTCGTATCCCGGGGCGGGAGCTTCGGAGGCTTGGGTGATGGGGCGGATAGCTCAAAAGTTGGGAGGGGCGGGCGGAGGATGTCCTTGCCTAACTCCGCGGGGGCGCTTGTTGCGAAGAAGTGCGGGAAGGGGAGTATTAGCGAGAAGTGCTCTGGCGGAGGTACCGGAGTGGGGAAGAGGAAGGGTGTTGTGGGTGGGGTTGGGAAGAAGAGGACCAGGAAGAACTTTAGGGGGGGGAGTGTGGGGGAGTCGGAGTAGTTCTCTCTCTCTCTTTCCTTCTCTCGTCTTGATCGGTCGGTCGATATCCGAGCATTGACATGATAAATATGCGGGCGCATCTTCTTCTTTACGTTGCATTACCTGCAATACATTCTTCTGATCTTTTCCCTTTCATATTCTTACCAACTACTAGCACCGCAACTACACTCTCGGAGCGGGGTTTCTTATTCTTGTTATTTTTATTTTTATTTTTATTTTTTTCCACCCTTCACTCTATATTTATTCCCGTTTATCATACCATATACATTGCGGGTGGCTGGGGCGGAGGGAGCTTACTTAAGGCGTTTTGCTTTTTTCTTTTCACTCATCTTCGCTTGGGTTTTGCTTTTGCTATTGCTTTTAAGGCAGGGAGTTTTTTTAGAGGGTTGGATGGGGTGGGAGTCATTTTTGCTCATTTTTTTTTTCTTTTTCATTTTTTCATTTTCTCCTTTTGTCATCTCTCGGGAATAAAAATTAAGTTGAAGAGTTCTGCAAAGTGAAAATATACCTTTATTGAATCATCATGCTATACCGCGAACTTACTTTTTCCCATCTTCCTCTATACATGTAAAATATTATCAAACATCATACCGCTGCCAATAAAGACAAACTCAAGTCCAAAGAAAAAAGTGAGAGCCCCTTTCCTATTCCCCCGTTTCCCTAGGACCATCCATCATCATCATCATCATCCATCCACCTATCCATCCACTCGTCGCTCCCAACCAAAAAAAGAGAAGAAAAGAGAAGAAAGAAAAGGCAGGGCCAGTCGACCCCAAACCCACGATGACAGAGGGTTTTCTTCCAGAAAAAAAACCTCCTCCCCCCTCGGAAGGTCCGGCAGGGCCACCGATCCGAAGGGAGAAAAGGGGGAAAAATAGCTGGATCCCTCAAAGCTAGTCCGACGATCCTTCGTTGTGGGGTACGATATGATGATAATTATGATAACTCGCACTCACGGTAGGGCAAGTATGGTGTATGAGGGGCAAAACGGGCAGTTGTATGATAGGATAATGAACTACCGTGGGACTATGATAACTATGATTTATCGGTAAAAACTGTAAAACTCACCTCCCACACCCCCCCCCCTGTTGTTCTCCACCACCGACCGATATTGTACTATAATATTATGTACCGAATATCTTTGTTGCATAAGCCGCAGCCTCAAAAATCTGAAATGAGCGACGGTAGTTTTTCGTCGCGAAAAGGGCACACTTTGTAGATCTTGCTCGTTTATCGAGTTAGACTTCCTGATATGGGCTTTGTGTCACGTTGCGGACCATAAAGTGGATGCAGGTGGAGGTTATCTTGAGGAGTGAATGGCTTGCATAGTCTTTTTTTTTTCTTTTCTCCATCTACTCGAGTAACGGTACTGTATTACTCGAGTACCGTACTGTACACTTCTTCATCGCAAGGATGGGCTATTATGTTATGTCCGATTGAATTGTGCGTTTTTTTTTTTTTTTTTTTTCACTTCCGCCTACTGATAGTACTCTTACTCCTGTTCAACTCGGGTACGGCATTTGATGAGTTGGATTGGAATAGAATGAATTGTAAACAGGACAAATTGATCCACCATGTGAATAACATCATAATTATCATAACATTTGCCGGCGGGGGAAGACGAGGTTAAACGTGGAATTCCTCAGGGTTAGACTATCTGTAGTCTGGTCTGCACACCGTGGTCGGTGCCCTGCCTTTTTTTCTTTCTTTTTTTTCTTTTTTTCTTTTTTTCCTTTGCTCCCTTCATCGCACTTCCACCATCGAGGCTACTCGTAGACTATCGGCGACGAGAGGGCGAGTGGCGAGTATGACGCGCCTTGTGGTTTCATTTATTTATTCGCCGGTAGCGGAGAGCGCGGCGGGGTGTTCCCGTTTTTGCAAAAATACGGTTGGCCGTTCCGACGATTACCTACGCGTCCGATCGGCAAGGACGAAGGGTCGGGGCGGGGCGGGGCGGGCGGGGATGCTAAGATGTGATGTGATTAACCCACGAAATTCACATTGATCGCTGCGATGTTCGCCGGTGGTGGAAATTGAGCGTCTATCGTAATTAAAATGCTACAATCGCAGATCGCGGAGATGGTATAAGAATGCTTGGAATTCCGCGAGGGCATGCCGGCGCGCGTGGTGGCGGTGGAACTCTATTGTGGGTCTACCCCACTTCCCCAGTGCATAGATTCCCGGGAACACTCCGGGCATGGCAGGGCGTCGCGCTCCGCCTACACGACCAACCGATGCTGCAGCACGATAGGGTGTGGTATCAGGCTCTAGCCTGAGGTTATCTAAAGACTTTCGATAAGGTGTGGATTGGCGGTGCAAGACAGGGATTTCGGGCGTCAGATTGCCGACTAAGGCTAACAGCGGAGAACCTTACTTACTTCACTTTGGTCACAATGCACTTCATCTTACTTACAAGGCTCGCCTGAAGACCACCCTTTGCTCGCCTGCCGCCTTGCCCTGGGCTAGGTGAGATTATTCCCAACTCCCAAAGTCCCGCGCATTCATCTCGAGCCTCGAAATTGGAACTCCTCCGAACCGGACTGAGATACTCGATCCGGTTCCGGTTCCTCTCCAACATGGGCAACCACTCCCGGCAAACAACCTTTCCTGTTCATTCATAAATGGTCACTCGCCGCCTCCTCCCAGCCCGGTTAGCGCCTCACCCCGCGGCTATTATTCACCTCTGGGACTGTACGCTAGGCTAGGAAGAGGGGCAGAATGAGCATCTAGAGGGAACATGCATTGCGTTCCGCAATACGGATGGAGATCTACTGATTCAGATGAGGTGAGCAGTTCGGTTCGGTGAGATGAGGTCTGCCGTCAGGCTGGAGCGGGGATCGTCAGGTGGGGCTGGCTTGCCTATGCAGGGTTGGGGCGCTTGGGGGTATTGCGCATTTCCAATGCAGGGGATGGGGGTGGGGTGGATTAGCAGGGTTGAAGAGAGATGAGGTGGGGAAAAGCATCTGGTCAGGCATCCAATGACTATCCGATCGTGATACGATAGGGATAGGTAAGGGGGGTAGAGGAAGGAAAGGTGGAAGGGAGTCGGCGGTTAGCACCGCTACTTTAGTGGGAAATACTGAAATTGTGTAGTGCAGAATCAAGGGTCACGATGCTCGCCACCCAATCGAGTCGTTACGCTTACACCGCAGCCCTTGTCTTGCAACGCGTCACCGCTGCTAAGGATATATATCGCGCACACCCTGCCGAGGCACATCCTGAATCATGCAAACTTCGAGCCACACTCAGCGCACCTTACCCAAACGTTCACAAACCCGCCCTCACAGTCATGACCAGCTGTTCAAATACACACAACCTCACTCGTGTCCACATCCAACCGCACTCCTAATAACAATTTCCCACTTCAACCCACTAAACACTCCTATACTTCTGAGCTCCCCGAACTCAATGAATCAACCCTCCAAGGCTCACTAGTGCCGACCCTCCATTCACCTCATCTCACCGACTGACTAACAGACATTGCTCAAACTTGGCCAAGACACAATGAGCCCAACCCTCTAACCTTGCGGAACTCAGCGCTGAAAACTGACAGTATACTCCCACACCCCATCCTCCCTCGTACTGCCGTAGTCCGTAACACCTCTAGTGATGGAGTAATCCCATCGTGGGATGATATAAGTATTAGGTTGGGGCACAGCGGGTCGGATGCCCCAGGAGAACTGTTTTAGGTAACACAGTGGTGGACTTGGCCACCAGAACTTGTATTTAACAGTGCTGGGATCCTCCCTTTCTCTCTGAGTTTTTCTGGAGTATGTACATCGAATTGAACAATCCCCCCCACACACAGTTCCCTTAGAACGCGAGATCGACGTGTGCGCCACCATTGTGCTTCTTCCACTACCGAATTTCCCTGCGCACAATCAGTCTTCCGTTTGACTGTTGCTATCGTCTAGAGCATTGAAAACACCGAAGCACCGCCCAACACATGACATCAGAACCCATGAAGCCTTGTAGCAACTTTCCATCTTTTACTATGATTTCCTACAGGATTATTCTAGTCCGGTAACAGCCTATGCGAAACCTACGCAGTTTCCCCCCTAAACCTGGGATTTTTGGGTAAGAAAGCTTTTATGTGGTATGTTCTTCTGGAAGGCTCGGTGCGTTAAGCTTGACATGTCGAAGCTTTTGGCGCACAGAGTATAGTTTGTGACTCGAGTTCTGTCAAGCCGCCGTTGGGTGACGATGCGCCCAGCCTGTACTACGCTCAGAATGTAGGTTGTTTTCCTCTTCGTGTGGGTCGGCCGGATGTGGAATGTTGGAGGTAGAGGTGGGGGTCCACCCGGTGAAAAACAGAGTGCCATCGAGATGGGTAGGAGGGAATCCACGCCGTGAATTCAGATTCAATACTTGTCGGCTGAACCGGGATGTGTCTTTATTTTTAAATCGAGATGAAGGTGTGAATAGTATTTGAATTAGATATCACTGAAACCTTTGAAAACCGTTTCCCCCGGGGGAGCACCGTAGAGGCTGAGTTCGGTAGCGGGTATTTGGATGCAATGCACCGCTCGCGGTCGGGGGCGGTGGGTATGTGAGTTGTGGGGAGGGGAAAGGTAAAGCTATAGAGTAATATCATCTTTCCACCGACTTCCATCACCCCGAACCCGATATCTATTCTTGCATTTGGAGGTTCAGACGCAATGACATGGTAAAAACGAAAATGTGGCTTCATACTCGGGATTCGAGTCGGATATTCCCGTGAGATATTGTAAGAAATCCCACTGATGCATTGTGCACTCACTCGTCAAGTTACTCTCATCTCCCCCCCTCATATCATACCCCGTTGGAAATATCATAGCAAGCGGATCTAGGTTCAACTCTAGTAGCTAAACTCCTTGAGGATACCTTGGCTTTCCGAGCAGTATCATAGTTCTTATATGATAGCACCTGTGCTTTTTGAATTACTTACTGCTCGAGTTGTAGAGAGCATCCCATCTACTTCATCCCTAACTGACTCATCTGACTCGACTTTCATGATCGAAATGTCAGGCAATTCCCCTCAGAGGGTATACCCAACCGCTCACCTCTCCAAGCTCCTCTCACATGAGTTCTGCATATGTCTGTAAAAGCACCTGCCAATCTCCCCTTGCAAAACCACATTCAAGTGAGCCAGACCTCTTTCTCTCATGAAGGCGCAGCAACCGGGACGCCTAATCCCCTCTCAAAATCCCCGGTGGCCGGTTCGATATATGCAGAGCAGCGGGAGCATTCACACCAATCTCGAATTTTAATTCACATCGGGGGAGGACGGGAAATGGAAAAATCCCCGATGAGATTTATCGGATGGCCCCTGGCAGGGTCTGGCTCCGGAAGCTCCATTGTGGTTTTGGGGGGTATTCACGCTGGCTTCGCGGGCTGCACGGACTGCGGTTTCTCTCAACTGCGTCCCCGGGAGGAAGGTGGGTTCTACTTGCAGCGTGTCTACTCTCTTTTGAAATGTTCCCGCGTACCGTAGGTGGATGTGTTCATGAAGTATCACTCGTTGTTTGGATTCGGGATTTGGAAGAGATGCGTCCGTGGGATGGATCCGAGTGATAGTAGATGTAACGGGTGCGGATCTTGATGTAGCAGGAAATTGAATGCGCCCGTCACAGCGGTATCTCTACACCCCAGGACGGTGGCCAGATAAGGGACAGCGGGCGGCAATAAGCATGGAGGATTCGTCTACCTACCCGAGGGGGATATCAGGCTATGCTCCTTTAAATTCGCATGCCCAGCGCAGCTAGTGGTTATACTTGTCTGTCTTTCGCCCCCTGTTGGCAACGCCCTGCCTTAAAAATTTCCGAGAGCTAGAAGCTAGCCAGACGGCACTATACCATATTTCCAAAGCGATACGAGCCTAATCGACCAACTGTGTGGGAACAAGGTCTCGGGCAAGAAAGTGTGGTTGTGTTCGGCCATAGAACGATGAAAATTTCGCATCCCGTCCGCTCTGCTGTAAACAAGCATCGTATCGACCAGTTAGTACTACAGTGGGTGACCATGTGGGAATCCCGGTTGCTGAACTCTTCTTTTTCGCTTGCATTCTTGTTTTGGGTATGTATCAGGATGGAGGGGGTGGAAGTAGACTATAGTAGTATGATATCATAGTGTTTTTTTGCTGGGAGGGCTTGGGGGGTTCGAATCGTGGCGCGGTAAGTTAGTTGGGTATGACTAACTCTGACCCTTGATTCTTCTGTGACTTGATAAGAATAGGCTTATGGCATCAGTAGAAAGACTTCACCTTGGGAGAGAGGGGATAGTGAAATAGGTAGGATCACAGATTATCGTTCGATCCGAAGCTTGGGTTCTTATTCATTAGTAATGGTATTTTAGGACACTACTGGAGACATAGATGATGGATAAACTTCCGGCAATGTATGCCGCGAAGCGGAGTCGGGGCGAGCGGGGAGCGGGAATACTGTGCCAACATCCTCATCCAGAGTACACAAGATGGGCCAGCCATAGCAAATGAAGGTGGGCGAGACTAAGTACGGGTGCGGTAGAACGGGGGATCAGGGTAAGATAAATTTTCCAAAGGCATTCACAGAAATCACCAAGTCCCGTGAAGTGATGTCCGGCAATTCTGAGAGAGACGACGCTTGGACCATCTGCGGTTCAGCTTTTGCCTTAAGGACCCCGAGCATTTGGGTGCGTGGGTGATAATCGTCAAATTGTTTCTAAGAATCCCGCGAAACCTCTATGGAGACGAGGATTGTGTATTCTGATTTTCCGTTCAGCGCAGCGGTATATCGCTCGTCGGGTGAGAAAGCGTGCTGGCCGAAAGAACACCATCCTCCGGGCATTCGCAGCGACATCTTGTTAGCCATGTACAAGTCAGCACTTACTCCTTACCCCTAGCGAGTTGAAGAACCCGGACACCTGATGAAGATGCAGGTGAACACCAACCAAAAATGGGACACTGAGCCTGGAGCTCACCGCATCTCAAAAGCCTCAGGTAGGCATTTGAGAAGGATCATATGTTCTTGGGAAATTGAGGCAGCGCAGACTCATCTGCACTCTCATGGTTTTGGACTGATTCGCTCGCTTTCGAGGATATCTTTGATTCCCCGGCGGTTTGGAAGCGTGCGGGGTACGAATCTCACCGGGCGCATGTCTGCTGTTTCTGAGCAGTGTTGTGGGTGCGTAAAAGTGGCTATGTTTCTTTTGTTCCTTTGCAGTACCCCCAGTCGCATGTCCGGGGTTTATCTACTTCTAGTTGGGCTCCTGCGAGGTCAGTAGAGATTGCTACTCCGCTGAGTGTTCGTGGGGATGACCATCCTGGAAAGGTATATATTTATATAAGGGATGTTTGGTCCCGCTCCTTTTCCGTCGTCAGATGATGATTGGGAAAAGACATAGAATACGGAAAGCAGCTAAAGCGTCGAGCTGCTCTCAAGGCGACGAAGAACACTTTCGAGAAGAATACTGCGACATTTGGTTGGTCTATTTTCGATTACCTTTCCTCTTGCGCACTTGCGAAGCCGCCTTTGATAGAGTATAGAAAAACTTAACTGCATTGATCGGTCTATTTTCGACCACCCTTCCTCTTGCGCACTTGCGAAGCCGTTTTCGACAAAGTACAGAAAAACCTAACTAATGTCTCCATATACTTGAGTAATCCGTGAGCAAATGCCATCCTCCCTGCCCAACTCCTGACCTTCAGAGACTTTGAGATATTCTCCCTTGGCACATGCATATTTCTTCATACCAAGCGCGATATCATACCTACATTTCAGTCTGCGTTGACAACATGATCACAACACACTTTACTGGCTCACCCCAAACCGACGTTTTTACGAAAAATCTGAAATGGCATTCAATATTCCTCCTGGCTTTGGAGAAGCTTGTTTTCAACTCAACTTACACATCACACATATACCAGACGAGTTACATCTTACCCAACAGGGACATAAATTTACTAGCACCATCCCCAAACAATATATTACCATAGAGAATTCACGATCTGTTTCGACACCCCTAACAAAAGGGATATAAAAGATCCTGATTGGATACCTATATTTATTCCATATCAGAATCAAAAGGTAAGCACCTTTTCATTATGAACCACCCCTTCCTCCAAGCTCTCATCTTCAAGTCCTAGTAAGTTACTGGGTTCTTCGTAGTTGAATTTTAGTGTTGCGATCACCTTCTATACTGCTGGACAGCTAGACATATTATACTGCGCGTATTTACAGTCTGCTTACGCGTGCCCGGGGAGGTATTTTCGAGAAAATTAAGGATTATTTTGCAGCTTGACTATGTATCATACCTATGAATTTGGAGCGTCACTGACCATGTAGTTGTTGGTCACTGGAGAAAGAGAGAAAGAAGCTTGATTACACACTGCCGGCACATGAGTAGGTTTAAATCTCTGAGCCGAGAAAAGGCAGAAACACGAATGAGAGAAACCCCCGAAAGAAAAGCCGAAGTTGGCATCATGTGAAACCCCTCGGAAAGAAAGAAGACAAGTGAGGGGCGAAGTGCGACAAGTGATAGGACAAGGGGAATATCACATTTGAAAAGGATATGGCTATAAAGCTATGACCTCGATGAAGAAAAGATGAGAAAATTCAAGGGTACTCGTAGTCTAACGACGACTGGAGAAGTGAACGAAAGACTGGTGGAGAAACCAAGTGTGAAACGAGACTACTAGTTGGGAAACAAATGGCAAAACACCGTATGATACATCTGATAAACACTAAATCCAACAGATCGTCCGAGTGATAGGGTATGGCGCGACCAAAAAATCTTCGGAAACCCTAACCTTTCTTTTTTTTTCCGACACTGATACTCAGCGGTTGCCAACACGTGATTTACCCCACCAAGTTCCCATCCCGCCCACCATATCATGCTCACCACCGCAACCTCCCAGAACCCCACAGATCCAAATCAATTCGCCTCGATTCCCCAATTCCAACGAGCGGCACAATAAAATGAAGGCACCCTTCCCGACAAACCCCCTCAACAGTATCTTCCTCCAGCTGATCCCGCCCCCGCGAAACATCGCCGAATCCCAACGGGTCTACAAAGCGCTAGAAAAGTTCGGAAAAATAGACATGTTCCGGATAGTCCGAGTATTTCCCCTCCGCCCTCTTTCTACCGCTTCCGGGGCTTATGCAACTTGTTAGCACGACCAAACCACCAAGATGCCCGCACCCCGTGCACACGTGATCTTTTCGTCCACGAACGCTGGCTCCTCACTGCTGTCCGCATCACCGCTTGAGATTCCCGACACCAGGATCACAGTTCGAGCGTCAGAGAGCAGGTTCCCGCATATGGCGTACATAAGGACCGAGAGTCACATCCACGCGGTACGCTCCTCCAACCTGCTAAATAGAAGGGCATTAGTTATGGGTGCGGCTGAAGCGGAGAAAGAGAGCGGAAGGTTACAGGAGGATACCGGAGGTTCGTTCGGGGGTGTCGAGGGAGGGGCAGATATCATCTTGAGGCTGAAAAGGAGGTTTACGGGAGGGTTTAACGGGTTTGATTCAGTTGAGAAGGGGATGGCGGAGAGAAAGAGGAAGGCCGGGGCTGTGCGAGAAGAGGGGGTCGCTGAAGAGGGGAAAGTGCGGGAGATGCAGAGCGAAGGAGATGGTGGTATCGGAAAGCCTTGATTTTGATCTCATGGCGTGGCAGATCGACGGCCACATGGGGTTTTAGGGGTACCGCCGTAATTTGACCACGAGATCTGCTTCCTACTCGGTTCAGACGGCACTCGCAACCATGGTTGTCACCACCATGACTACTAATAAAACTCCAATCATGATTAGAATACCGGTAGTATGTGTATTTTCGTCTACACCGGGTAGGAAAAGTTGGCCAGGCACGGTACTTGATACAAACACCCTACTCCTGCTCTATAACAACTTCACAATTCCAAGTGTCGCGCCGAATTATCCAGCGTAATTCTCGTGAAAAGTTCTGCTATCATTACCGTGCTGAGACTCAAAGTTTGGGGGAGGGACGTGAGCTCAGCTAGCACTTGGGCAATCCATTACCCGATCACCATTCAAGGGTGCAAACAAGGGCCCTAACGGGTCGAGTAGAATATGCGAAGGGCCCATTCTGAGGGCGTAGAGGTTCGGAATCGCATTTTATTGATAGTTTCAAATATTGATTTGGGGACATCAATTTGGCCCCTTTCGTCGCTATTCAAAATCCCATACAAATTGGGGTGTTTGGCCTGCCCATAATTCGGTTTCAAATCGCGATTAGCAAATCATGATTTGGAGTCGGCCAATCACAACGCACAAAGAGAATTATGTCAGTAGATTTGCGTGTCGTGATTGGTCAGTTCTAAATCGTGATTTACAAATTGCGCTTGAAATCGAATCTCATGCGGTGCCGAACACCCCCTTAGTGGTCTTGGCGTGGATTTTAACCCCCCCTTTATATGTACTTTCTGTCCCTCGGAACAATTCCTGTGGCCTGACATTTAAAGCTGGAATTTTTCTCATTCTCATTCTTTGTTGCCGGAGAGGTGCCTAGACTATTGGTTTTACATGGAAAACTAACCCGTACTGGTACTGTACAGCAGGGAGTAACAGAGGACCCACTGCAACCGGTAATCCTGCCTAACCCAAACCCGTTACACGCTTATACTCACAAGTTCTTTATCCAGAGCCAAGCTTCAAGCCTCCAACCTTCAAACCTTCCCTAAAACAAGCAAAACTAGAAACGATCTTTCCTTGAGAGTCGTACCATAAACAATTGAAAAACTTTGCGTCACGGAAAGCATTGCCGGATGCACTAGCAGATGATTGGACCAATTACCCCCCCCCAAGTGGCTTGGCACGTGCCACTGTGGCTACTCAATTAAATTGTCACAAGCAAATGAGGATTTCCTGATTTCCGCAAAGCCTGAATGCTTAAGTGTGATTGAACGTGCGTCTTTTCTCCCTTTCTATGATACTGGTAATTGTGAGCCAGGCTGGATGTGGTAGCACTGGGTGCGTGGGTATGATGTAAACCGTTTTACTCGTACCATACGCGTCTGGGCTAACCTAGCTATCGTCGAGGGGAGTGATATAAGAAACGGGGGAGGGAAGAGGGGACTTTGCGCATTGGCATCGTGGGAGACATACAGACATACAGTACCGCTGCGAGGACCGCTACACCTGCTCACCACCAGCCCTACTAATACATCGTTGCTTGTATCTATCGCATCCAACCAACCAGGAATAACTTGCTCAACCCTTTACCTTTTCAAACCCTTCAAAGAAAAGAAAAGGAAAAAAGAAAAGCAGCAATGGCAAAAGGTATGAAGGCTTGCACCTGGATAATGCGCCTCTTCCAACTCTTCTTCGCCATAATCCTCGTAGGGGTCCTCTCCTACATGATCCACCAATTCCACCGCTACGGCCTGCCCGTCCCACGGGAACTCATAGTTCCCGAAGTCTTTGTGTGTCCCCGTTCCCCCTCCTCCCCATCCTCCTCCTCCATCCAATCCTAACCCAAACCCCCAGTCAGTCCTAGCCATAGTGGTAACCGGTTTCTCAATCCTCTCCGTCTTCTTCCTCAGCTACACTCTGCAACTCGTAGCCGCCCTCTTTGACCTCACTATGTTCGCCGGATACCTTGCCAGCGCTATCCTGCTAAGGCACAACTACCGCATCTGGATATCCCCTCTCAGGACTATACTCTCCTATCCGCCAGGCCCTTTGGGCCCTCCCCACCACATTGCCAGGAACACCGGGCTCGTGAGGTTGCTGGTTGGGTTGACTGTTATTCAAACGTGAGTGATCTGCCTTGTATTTTTTTGTCCGGAGGAAGGAAGGAAGGAAGGACTGACGAATGGATGGGTGGTGGGTAGGGTTTTGTTCTTGAACACGACAATCTTGAGTCTTTTTATTGCCAAGGACACGGAGAAGAAGAAGGAATTGGAAGAGAAGAGGGGGCATGCTACCGCTTAAGGAGGGGTGATTTTAACTACGAGTGAATGGCGATGGGTATCGGATTGGATTTGGAAACTTGGAAACTTGGAATTTGGTTGTCCAAGTTGGCTGGTTGGTTGTCGATTTGCTGATACCGGTGGCGCAGTAACTATTCACGCAGTATTATTACTCAATGACATTGGTCTCCACTCACTATGCCCTAACCGAGTTCCGGTCATGAGATAGCCCCGACGCCCCGGTGCATGGTGTAGCGCTAAGAGAATGGCAAATCACGATCCCATCCCGAGACCGCGTCTGAGTTGTCCCGACCAATACCACAGCAGAAGCAGTACCGTATCGTACAGTAGAAATTAGACTGAAGACTGCGGGGCATCTTCCAAGACTAGATAGATGCCAACCCCATGCACGACGGGTATGTACGAGGCTGGCGTCAAAAATGATGAGCAGTGTACAGTACAGGTTTTCCACTGAAAACAGCCATATTCACCACCTTCGAACCAGTGATCCAGTGAAGAAATCCAAATCAAATCTTGATCTATATACAACACAATTCCCTAGATTTTACTTTCCAGCCCTTTAGAACCCTCCGTATGAGCTGGCTGAAGAATTATTGAGAGAGTTATGGTTGTTACATTGGTCTTGGCACAACTTCCAATGATCATGTATGGGAAATGACAAGGCTTGGCGCTATTTTCAACTTCAACTTTACAATATTGCATGCTAAAGTATCTCAGGAATTTTTTAATAATCTATGAGCACTTGTGGAGATATTTGAAAGGGTTTCTGGTTATCCTATGAAATTTTTTTTTTTTTACAGCTTCAGAATGTATCAAATTGAAAGCGTGAAGTGGCATGGTTTGGGTTGTTACATGCCGTTCTGCTCACCATTCCTGTCACCAGCCTCGTACCGTATATGCCGGTAGGCCAGAAAAGGCCTAAAGCTCCCCTTCTACCATATCTAGCTATGGTATGAGAATATAGATACAGTACTTGTACATATCTCCTTAATCTTACTGATGGCGGATAGCTGTCGAGGCACCGCATCCGGAACCCACGCCCTCTCAACCTCCGTTTGCAGAACAGGTTGCATTTTTCGAACCGATGCGAACACATGTCATGTGGAAAGCATGGCTCTCCTCCAATCCAACCTTGTCCCACTACAACAACAACGGTATTCACCACATCCTACAGACCCGTGATGGATCTCTCGGATTCCCACTTTTTCAAAATTTCCTCAGATTAAGGATTTTTTTCCCGACGCAGTGTTACTGTACTGTACAGTACTCGTGCAAATTGTGAGATTGATCAGCCTGTACCGCATCTGTTTGCATCTCGTCCCGTTAACACGTGCGACTAGAGTACAGTACAGCACAGTATAGTAACCGTACTTGTATAAGCGCCGCTCTACCGTATTTTCTTCTTTTTCTTCCTTTCTTTCTTCTTCTGAGGTCATCACAAGGCGGCGACAGGAACAATCCCGGATGGCCAAGAAAGTAAGCGATTAGACGAGGTTTTTTTCTCTCTTTCCTCGTCTTCGCTGGCGGTAACATTGAATGAATGGTCATCATCATTCCAGAGTCGATTTTTTCTACAGCCCATCTTACCGTGAGCATACCGTACCGTAACATACCGCCAGCAAGTATAACAGAGCACGGTACGAGTAGAAACTACGCCATGAGCAACCAACCCAAAGCAGGTTTCCTCCAAAACTTTCCCACATGTCCAGACCACCGGTAAGTTAAGTTAGTTTGCGGGGTAGACGAAGCGAGATTGTGCCACACTTAGTCAAAACCCCCCCCCACCTCCATAACATGTCGAAACCAGGCTGGTAGATGACAAAACGAACCGCGCGGTGAAACGGACAAAACATATATCATACCGGTAGTGTATACCACCAAGTCACGGAAATGGCAATGCGAATCGGTACGATACCGTGATGACGAGTCGCGATTCTTTTTTCGCTCCCCACACCCACCTGTCAAACAACGACGACAACAAAGAAGCTTCCTCCCCTCTCCCATTCCACCCATGTTGCTAAATAAAGTGAAACATGAGCACCGGGTATCACTCGGAATTCTGAAACTGCCCGGATGGGAAGAGAACAAGCGCCCGAGTGAGCGACGGTGAACAAGTCTACCGGTACGGGTTTTGTTCGCCAAGGTGTTTGTTTCGGCGATTTAGAGAAACTGGTGTTTCAAAGTGAATGTTCGAGGTCGTTCGGGGGGTTATAAGAGCTTTCCGTCTTCGTCGGGAAACTGGTTCTGCGATATGATTGATCAATTACATACAGTTCGATAATATATTTTCTTTTTAACATTTAGATATATATACACTTGCACAGCATTTCCTTTTGCTTCACTTATTCTTGTTTGCTTTACTTTGCTTTGCTCTACTCTGCTCACTTTCACAAAGATGCATACCCTCTCCACCCTCCTCCTCCTCCTCCTCCCCCTCGCCTCAGCGCATATGGACCTAAAGTACCCTGCGCCCCTTAACCACCCCAACAACCCCAACACGAACGCAGGCACAGCAGACTTCAGCTACAACTCCCCCATCAGCGCCGCGCAATACCCCTGCAAAGGCCACCACAAGCTCATCGGCACGCCGGCCGGAAAGTCCGTGGCGACTTGGGCGGCGGGATCGACGCAGAACTTCACACTCAGCGGCACGGCGGTGCACGGCGGCGGGAGCTGTCAGGCGTCCATCAGCGAGGACGGGGGGAAGACGTTCCGGGTCGTGAGGAGTTATGTGGGCGGGTGTCCGGCGGTTGGAAAGGCTTTCGAATTCGTGGTGCCGAAGGAGACGAAGAGTGGGGTTGCCCTTTTCGCTTGGTGGGTTTCTCTCTTCCCTGCGCAAAATTATTAATGTGACGTTTGCTAATTTGGTGCATGATAGGACTTGGTTCAATAACCTTGGCAATAGAGAAATGTACATGAACTGCGCGGCCGTTACCATATCCGATGGTGGGAGCAAAGGTCTCTCGGACCTCCCCGAGATATTCCAGGTGAATTTGGGGAGTGGGTGCGAGACGGTGCCAGGTAGTGATGTGCTGTTTCCCGCCCCTGGAAATGATGCTGTCATCGTCAACCCGGCGGCAACTGCGCCCGTAGGGGCATGTGGGTTGAATGCTCCCGCGGCAGGAGCCAACTCTCCGGCCTCTAACTCTCCGGCCTCTAACTCTCCGGCCTCTAACTCTCCGGCCTCATCTGCACCCTCCTCCTCCCCCCCCTCTGAGCCCTCCGCTGCGGCAACCACCCCACCCACCCCCGTCTCCTCTTTGTCGCCCACAACCTTTGTAACCCCCACCGGTTGCATGTGTATCTGCAGCGGCCCCAGCGGCTACGCACTCAACATCCTCCCGATCTCCGCTGTCGACAACATAGTGGAGAAGACGCCCGCTGTTTTCATCGTAGAACAACTTCTTACCGCTACTGACTATGACGCCTCTCCCTATTTCCCTTCGCCCACTCGTTCTTCGGTGTCGACTGCCGGTACTTTGGTTTCGGCTGCTTCGGTTAAGAGTGAATCTCCTACCCCTACAAAATCGTCCTCGGCGGGGAGTAAACCAAAGGACACCACAACTTTTGTCAGGATTTCCAGTAGTGGAGGAATGAGTGTTACGAAGACGTCATTGTCTGTTGGTAAAGAGCCGACGGGGACGACGGGTAGGTTCCGGAGGCGGTAGATACCGCACTGTACGAGCACGATAAACCTTGTATTATAGAGTTACCATGGTACTTTAGACTGCATTTTTGTTTCTCTTAGAATTTTTTCTTTCTTCGCTTATGGGAGGAAAGAGGTCTCGAACGGCTGGTGGTTACTGTCATTTCCGTCTCCTTTCTTATTTCCGATGCACTGACTTCATTCATTCATTCATTCACTATTTACACATCCCAGTCGCTCCTTCCTCCTCCCCTTTCCTCCGTTCCTTCCTTACGACTTAACGTTCACTTATTATATACTACGGTATCCACACTCCCTACCCAACACTCATTCATCTCATTTCGGTATTACTCGCACACAACACACTACGGTAGTACTAGTATGTACTCGTACTTGTAGACCGTCCACTCATTTTGCCCCTCCTTTTCTTCTTTTCTTCTTTTCCTTCCTTCTTTTCGTCCCTCGGGACCCCCCTTTCTACCAGTACTCGTACAACCCGATATCCCCCCCCCCACCATGGAACAACCACACTCCTTTTCAAGCACTATCTATTTATACTCACTTTTAATTACTTGTATGATACAATATTTACTTTCACGATAAATCTCTCTCTTGTTGCAAAACTATATTATCACTGTGATTATCATCATATTTTCCTTTTTTGATCGTTGTGATTGTTGTGATTATAATTCACCACTCGTGACTACCGTATTGAGCTGGAGCTGGAGCTGGAGCGGAGTGGAGTGGAGTGGAGTGGATCACATCACGCTCATGGGCTTGTGAATGGTGATTACGGATTGCTTATTGAGCCATCTCACGCCATTTGTAGGCGCACTTTTAGGAGAGCGGCAGACGGGAATTTTTAGACTAGATGCTGTGCTCGAGCACTTTGCCAGTACTCGTACCGTACTCTACCTCCGCCCAGGATCTGTAGAGTGCGTGGTGAGGAGCGTACTGTACTGTACTTGTACAACAATACCGGTATGATACATGAAGTACAGTGCTGTATTGTACCTAGCACAGCAGAAAAGGCGGGCGAAACTACGTGCTCTGCTCACCGTCAAGGTCACGATGGGGTGAGAAGTGGAATAATTGAATCTCACTCTAGCAACGTTGGAGTCGTTGGCTCTCCTAGCAAGGTTTGTATGATTTTTTTTTTTTTACCCTCTCATTTGCATGAGCGGAGGAGGGTTGTAGGTCGGTTTTCCTCTCTATCATAGGGGAGGGGGTTATCCCGCTTTATCCGAAGCGGGGAATTCCCATGAGGTTCTACTCCTCCAGTTCCTACAATTATACCAGCATACAAAACCCCCCCGAGCACACCGCACCCATAACACTTTTTAAAACAAAAACACAATTCCGGAAACACTCGAGCACCATAAAATCTCGAGGGATCCATCATCTCCCCAACCCCGTAATCCTCGAGCTTGGAAAAAGAAGAAAAAAACTCCCTAGAAGGATTCGCACTTCCACGACACAGCACGGGGGGGGGGAGATAGAGCATGAGATCAGCAGCCCTCGGACATGCCAGATCTCATAAACAGATACCGGTATTCGCAATTCCGATAATCAGCAGTCAGTCAGACTAAACCTATCCTGGGACGACGGACGGGCAGATTCCCGCTGATGATCTGATGCAGCTAACGAGATCTCACGGTACGGCACCGCACCGCGACCGCCCTGTACGATACTCGTAACTCCTAACTTACCCCCGTACAGGTGATGTGCGCACTCGCGACGATATGATATTATTATTGTCATATTCACGTGAATCCCGCGCCCCACCACCCCACATCACCGATGCACTTCCTTCACCCCGGCAGCGAGGAGCGCAAACGCGCGACTCCGGAAAATCAAGGAGTCGCCGGAGCTCTTCATATCCTGGTTTCCTTTTCTCACCACCACCCACTCAGGCCAGCCAGCTAGGCTAAAGTCAGTTCTGAGTGAGAGGTTGTGAACTCGGGTTTGCCCAGGGGTGGTCAGCCTCGTAGGCGGTATGTGGCTTGCGATTTTGGTTGGAACCGGGGGAAGGGGTCTTGGTGGCGGAAGGGGAGGGAGCGGAGATGTGCGGGTGCTGGGGTGGTAAAAAAAAAAGGAAGTTTTGTTTCGATGATTGTGGGGACGGTGAGCCTTGTTCGCGCAAGAAGAGATGGGGGGGGGGGTGAGGGGGAGTGCCTATGCACTCGATGCTCTGCTGCGGGGGATTCCAGGCTCCCCACGAGCACTGTACTCGTCGCACATTCTGATATTATACTGTATAATACCCTAGGTTATCATGTCCCGCCAAAGTACTCCTACAAGAGTACTGCTCGAGTATATGGTACCGGTATTAGGTCAGAAAAATAAAAAAATCCTTCGCAATTACAATTCTACAAGTATGATACTCGTACAGTACAAAGCATGAGTGGTACTCGAGCACTGCCGGCAGTATGATACTCTCTACGAGTCGTTCTCCCTCCCCTTATCGCCCAGTCACGCCTTAATCAAGCGACACGGTAGGGATGGTTAACGCGCCCAGAGACAAGATTACAAAGAACACTCGTTCGCTCGCTTGTGCAATGATCTGGCATGTGAATTAACGAAATGAGAGTTCGCTTCGTTTTTTCTCCTCCCCACCCAATTCCGTGGATATGGCACCGAGTTCGGTGGGGTAATAATTTAGGGTGCCACTCGAGCAGACTGTATTTGTGCCGAACTGGACCGGAATGTCTCTTTTTTTGTTCTTTTTTGTCTTTCTTTTCCCCTCTCCTTCCTTCCCTGCATCCTCTCGGTCGCTTCGATCGCAGTGTTGCAAGGAGGGAGGGGGCACTGTACCGGCTGCTCGGCCGGGCGCGTGATGGATGGACAGAGATCAAAGGGTGGAAAAATGGCTCACTCCCTCACGGCATCGGTGAGTAAGCCGTGGTTGGGATGGAATTTGGAGAAACTTGGAAGTTCGCTACCGCTTACAGGTTACTGGTATGGTGAGGAGATGGAAAGCAAGGGGGAAAGAAAGAAGGAAAGAGGGCCCGAGCGGGCGAGGGGGTGGTTCTCCATCATCACAACCAATATTTTGGTCGGATGGTGGTGGTGATGGCGCGGGAATGTATGGTATAATAACTGAATTTGGACGCGGAGTTGGAGTTGGGTCGCAAGTACGAGTGCTGAGCAACTGGCAGCATTGCGGTGGTATCATGTAATATCATAGATGGGAATTGATTGCTCCATGCGGAATTTCGTTCGGTAGGCGCATGACATACCAGAACTCCTTGGCAGGGCATGATTGAATTGTATTGAAACTGTTGGAAGGAGGAGTGGCCTTCCTCATCGTGATACCAGTGTGGCCGAGCATGGGGTACCGGTATTGGGGGGGTGATACCGCACTCGTACCACTCCTGCCGACCGTAATCTTTACCAACAACTTTCTCTGCTCCCGTTCGTTCCTAATATAATAGATTAAGTCACAACTTGTACGAGCGCAATTTGTCTACGATTCGAGTGGATCTGAAAATTTGGCGAAAAAAGAGTCCTCAGCCGGGAGGCCAAAAAAAGAGCGGCGTGGTCTCCATCCCACCCATCCCATCCATTTGTGATATTCGTCTATTCCCAGTGGGCCCAGACCATCCCGCCCGACCGTTCGTCGAGCCTAAAAAAGGATTCCCTCTCCAGCAATCCGGTCGTCTCCCACACCCACAATTCTTGGAAACCAAATCCTTGTTCCCCAAAGAGGCAAAGTTTCTCAGCAGCGACCGTCCTGACCCGGTGCCTTGCGTCATGTAGAGTACTCGAGCGCTATGCTCGAGTACCGTGCCGGTACCGGTACAGTACTCTGCAGCACTTGTACCATATGGCCGGGCCGCTGGGACTTGCAGGGGTTGAGGAAGGGGATGACTTTTGGGGAAGATCGGAGTCTGATCTTGTTTACTCGAGTATATGTAAGGAAAGGGGATGGATGATGACGATGGTGAAGATGATGGCGATGATGATGATGATGATGGTGATGAATGGATAGGGAGGAGCGAAGGGGAATGGGAAAATTGGAAAGTGGCCAGGCCCGCGTCATGCCATGTTACAGGTGCTTGTAGAATCCGTCACGCTCTGGAGCTTCAGCTGCTTTGGGACATTCTTTTGGGGGCGGTGTTGAGGGTTCGGAACGAATGGATGAATTAATGAACGGACGGGCGGGCCTTGACAGAGAAATTACTTGTATTATCATGTCATGCTCGTGTCCACCGCTTGTTGAGGACGGAAGGCTTTTGCCGTGGCGCACAAGTGTGGACTGTATGGCTGTAGTTTATGGGTGTTGCTACCGCACCCTACCGGTGTTATGACTGTGATGGATGGAGATGGGTTGGAGCATGGTATCATACCGTAATTTAAGGTTGGGCAATGGATGGTGTGGCTCTGTTTTTTTCCTCACGGCCTGTTGCTATTTTATTTTGTCTTCGTGAGGGTTCCGCTCCAATTTACTGGATCGTGTCCAAAAGGGATTCAGCTTTTCCTCGAGTCACTTCTATCGTAGCTCCTTCTATCTTTGTGGTTGATATATTGGTGGTCACGGCGAAGTTGGGATGAACGTGGTATCATAGGTAATCCGGTTGCCCTTAGAGAGTGGGAAGGGGAGAAAAATGGGATGGTTGGTTGTGAGTTAACCCTTGCTTGGCCTTGCTTGCTGAGCTGAGCGCACGGGAGGAGGGAGGATCTGGCGGGTGCTCTTGTCCCCCCAGCTTTCCTTCCTGCCAGGAACAGAGTCGATCCCGACCACTTGCAACCTCTTCCCTGAACTCACCCGACGGTCTCAATCCTTGGCCTTTCGTCACCACACACACTCTCTCCACACACTCACACACACGCCGCACCGAAAAGTCAACACTCCTTTTCCTCCTCTTGCTCCTTCCGTGTTCCCATCATCCCGCATCGCAATCTGGTGTGTTCGCTCGTTCACTTTCTTTTTTTTCCCTCTCTCTCTTCTCACCCCTCCTCGACGCTGTCCGCTTTGTCGGGTTCACTCTTTTAATAATTCTCCTACCTTTTCTCTCCTTTTCTCTGCGGACGGCAAGGTGTGTGTGTGCGCGTGTGTGTTTGTATGTGCGTGAGTGTGTGCCTCTCTGTATGGTGTCAGAACATCCAGAGCCTCACGTCAGAAAAAATATCCATGATCAAAACAAACCCAAATACTGACTGATCCACTACCCTACAGTTAGCCCTTTTCTTACAACACCCACCTGCCTGCTTCTTGCACTGCACACCTTTTCCCTTGCTCTGTTTGCCCAGTTTCGTCGGCTCCAATTCGTCCAGGCCTTTACTCGTACGTGGCAGCGGGGACAAGTACCGCTGCAGTTACGTGCATTGATCTGATCTGAGGAGGACACGAGGCATTCGCAAACAAGAGGGTAGCTTCTTTTTTCGTCAGCCTCCTTCCGCCTCTCATATACTAATCCGAGAGCCGCCTGTGCCAGTCCCATCAATGACTCTTTCACCTCTCGCGTAAAAAATCCAGAGTAAATTCTTGAGATCCCTCCCGGCTATTTGGCAGTGCTAGGAAGGGGATTGGGAGCGAGAGCACAAAAGAGAGGGATCGGGAATTCGTCGGCAGGCATTATGGCGGCTTCTACACCACATCCTCAGTTATTGGCCTCAGTGCCTTCGACCGAATCATCACCACCCCCTTCCCCGGTTCCGCTGGACGCTTCTGCTTCGATAAAGCAATCCAGCGGTGTCGAATTTAAACATCGATTTCTACCTTTGCCTTTTCATCGACCCCTTGCCGCATCAACGTCCGATCATCCCAATATACCTGCCGCCGCCCCCGACCAGTCAGCTCGGCCACGTCTTCCGGGTCGACAGGAGACTCCACCCTCCCCTCCCAATTCAGTTCTACTTGATCAGTCCCCAACCTCTCCATCTCAGCCCACGCTCGCGCAACCTATTGCGGACCATCCCTCCTCACCTCAGTCTATCTCCGGAACGAATGTGGAGGGGCCGGGAGTTACTGAGCATCAAACGCCACCTCCGTCACTAAAGGACAGGCTTGCCCGGGCCTTCAAGGGTCACAAACGTGGGGAATCCGATGTCAGCATGTCCACAAACATCAATCCTAGAGACGGTGCTTCAACATCGAATCATCGTCATAATAATTCCGGTTCGACTCTGGTCACTTCTGCTACCACCACAGCCCAAAATATCAGAGATAACAACAACAACAGCACTATTCTTCAAACTTTTGCATCCAAGACTAACCTGGGCTTTTCTCCCACAAAACCAGACTTTTACACACACCAATGGGCCTCACCCATTCGTCCCAACAGTCAAAATCACTATACTTATGGCCATGGGGGCACAAAGCGGAGGATTATGAACGGGGGAGAAGTTCGTGTCGAGATCCTGCCACGTCCGAGTGTGATCGCAGAGAGAAGTACTCATGAAGAGGGAGGGAAACCCGGTTTGTTTGAGGAATACAAGGAACAGGGAGGTGGTGATGCTTACAAGAGTCACGGTGTCGATCACGTGAGATGCGATCAGCATGAAGACGGATACCTTTTCGAGGCACCGAATCCCCTCCGCCATGGCGGCCGACGTTCGCAGAACGACCTCGACGATTACCTCCCACCGTTGAATCTTAGTCTGGGAACTATGGGGGACTCTTCACCACGCAGCCGAACGGCGACCAGTCTCGAGACCGTGCTCTCCGGCGACAGTGATTCTTCGGGCGGTAGCCGGGAGCGTAGGTTTGTCGAAGAATCGACAGCCTCTTTTAACTTCGAGGACTTGCGCGCGGGGTCTGAGAATGATAATTACTTTGCTGGGTTTCCGAGTCCTAATCCCGACAGTGGCTCTGCGCTCACGGGCCTCTGCGGTTCCAGCGGTATGGCAAGTAGTGGGGTCTTGGCTTCCCTGAGCCAGGGAGACCTTAGTACACAAGCAAGGAGTAATTCATCACTCGGGGGCTACACTACGGGTAAGAGTAGTAGTGGTGCTGTGGGTAGATCGAGTAGTTCTCACCTTCTAGCTCTCCAGAGGGGCCAAGTGCCCGGCTCAGGAACCAGCCCGATGGAAGATGCTGTTGGCAAAGAACTAAAGAGACTGAGTAAGATTTCGGCGGGAAGTGGGGTCAGTGGTGTGGCTATTGTTGTCACATCAGATGAACCTGATTCCGACTTTGGTGAAGGTTCTGACGATGACGCCGATGATCAGAGGTGGACCAGAGAGGAGAAGGGCAAGGGAAGGGCGCCTCGTTCTGTGGGAAGTGGTAATGGGAGTATGGCTGAACGCAGCGGAAGCGACGCACGCCTTGGAAACTACAAGGAACACCATCGTTCGGGGAGCGGAATGAGTAGAGTTAGTGGGTGGTCTTTGGGAGATCAGAGTGGTGGAACTGGCAGCGGTAGTGAGGGGGGAGATGATGATTCGAGGGAACTGCTTAAGGGTGTTGATCAGACTAAAAAGCGGAAGCTGAAGTCTCAGGTGGCTCCTAAAGGAGTGTTGGTGCACGAGGGAGATGGGAGGTACGACTTGTGAGTCCCCCCCTTCCTTCCTTCAAGAAGTTATATACACATTGGATTGGAGAAAAGTTTCTGACTGCGAATAGCGTTTATCGTATGCGCCGTACTCCAGACGAGACACCCATCCTAGTTCCACAGTATACGTTCTCCTCTGAATCCTCCTTCCCCAACCGCAACGCCCTTACTTTGCCGATACCTGCCAAGATCTCGTCCCCTAACCTTCGCGGTGCGGATCACATCCCTCTCGCCACACGCTACGGAAGTTCTCCTATTACTAAGCCCGAGGGAGCTGTTGTCCGATCTCCCGATTTAAACGATTCCTACTATGGTGCTGTGATACGGGGTGGCCAGGCCGACGATTCTCCTGCTCACTCTGCAAGATACTCTGGATCGCACAAGTCTATTTCTCAGTCTATGAGTGATAGCCAGATGGGGGAACTGATCCATCCCGCCCACAGGCAAGCTTCGCGTGGGGGGAGGGATAGGGGTGTGGTTTCTATGGGAAGTCTGGAGGGTATCGTGGGGATTGGTTTGAGACCGATGCCCTCCCCAGGGCTTTCTGGAGGTAAATTCGTCGGTAGTAGTTTGGCCGATACCAGTGATATAGGCCATCCACTCGAAGATACTACTGCTAAGAGCAGTATCAATCAGAAGAGAGTCCGAATGAGCGCCAACCTCGACGAAATTGCTCCTGCCCCTCAGCATTACTTTGAGCGCGAGCCTGAAGTTCGGAAAAAGCGGAGGAGTTATCTTCCCCCCGCCCTGGGCCCACGCCCTATGAGACCGAAGGACTTGCGTAGGAGCATGACTCCGCATCTTTATGCCCCTAGACCACTTGGCGATTCCTGGAAAGATCTTGCTGACATTGAGAGCTTGCCTGATAACGAACAGACCCTCGAATATAGGAAGAGGGAAAGGAGGGTTGGGAGACTCCTCCTGGTATTTTGCATGCTCTTCCCTCCGCTTCTCTTGGTGGTTGCTTGGGGAGGATTCGATGTTACGGTTGAAGGGTGGACTTCTGGTCAACTTAAGGGTGTCGGAAGGGTGGAAAAGAGAATTGCGGCCTGGGTCGGTGGTACCTTTGCAGTCTGTGTGGTCGCCGGTATTATTGCTGGCGCGGTGGTGGTTTCCATTTAGCTTTCATTTTTCCTTCTCATCACTGGGCGGTTTCCATTGAATTTGGGTGGGCGGTGCATTTGCCATTGTTTTCGCACTTTTTTTTTTCATTCTTATACATTCTAGGGAGCTCTTCGGGGCATCGGTAATCTCTTTTTCTCCTTTCTAGTTCAGGTGATTCAATACCCGTGGCGCGATTGCATTGTCATATCATTTTATTCTTTTCTCCTTTTTCAGTTTACCCCCGAAGTCATTTAGATGGCTGCCCTTTTTTTCTCTTCCCCCTTTAACCATGATATTATCGCCCTTCATTTCATGTATTATTATTACACCCCATATTTCGCCCTTCCCTACAAGTTTGCTCCATTACCACCGCTGGAGGAAATGTATTAATGATGGTACGATCTCTGCCGTGAATGGCGCATAGGGAAAGGTAGTTAGTTTGGGGTCGGGTTTAGCGGCGCAAAAATTTGGGTTTTAAACTGTATCATTATTCATATTCCTCTTCTTTTTTCACCTATTTTTCCATCCTTCTTGTATCATTATATTACGGGAGAGACATGATACCCAGTCCTTTTTCCTTTCTTTCTTTTTGTCATGTTGGGGACGGGTTGGTAGGAAGGGAGTTTGTGCTCGGGGGGGAGGCACTCTGACAGTTTATTAGTTTTAAGACTTAGTGATGGTGTACCGGTAGAGGATGGGTTGTTGGAGATGACGGAGTCGGATGGAGGAGGGATGAGGAGGACGTGTGCTAAATTAGGCCAAATAAAATAAAAACAAAGAAAAAATGGATTTTCCATAACGATAGTAGTTGCTAACTTCGCGTGCGGTGTGGTTTTGGTGCGAGTAGGGGGGGGGATTGTTTGCACTGGTCCTGCAGTATGTCGTTAAAATTGAATTGCAGGTCTAGTATTAATATCCTCCGTGCTCGCTCGGTTCAGGAATACCACGTGGGGTTGATCATTAACTGCATTGCGCATCAGAGATCCGGCGGGAGCGGGCGTTCGTGGGTTGAGCGAGCGTCTCTATGTAGTTCATTCGGGAGGTGGCCTGGTGTGCGCTGTATCGTGCTGCGTTGGGCGTGCTGGGTAGTGTAGGGTTCGGTAGGTGGTGGTACTTTCCAACTTTCTTTTATGATACCTTGTGCCCTATGCGGGGAGGGCGGAGTGTGGGGCATGTAGGAGTTGGAATAGCGGCACCAATGTACGATGGGCAGTGTAAAAGAGTTGTTTTAGCCTTTCTGCGCTTTCTTTCTGCCTTGGATGCCGTTTTTGTGTAGGGATTGAACGACAATGGTTGAGTCCTTGTTGCGGCTCCTATGATGCAGCATCAGGATGTTGCACTCGGGTCTTTGTCCAATTGTAATGCACGTTACGTAATCAGCACTAGCCACAGCAAAAACAGAAAACGAGGAGCCAAGTGAGCATCAGGCTTTCTCAGGTTGGGCTCCTGTGACTAAGCCCCGTCGCTCACCTTCGCCCCTCCCCAGCCCCATCGCGTTTCTGCGACAACGCAGCCAACCCTCTGCGACGCCATTTCCAGATTTCCTTCGCTCTTCCTCCTTCCTCGACAACATCCTGCTCCATCCGCCCACACTCTCGTTCTCCTATCTCGCCATCTCAACCTCCTGTTTCCTGTTTCTTCCTTCACCTCTTCCTCCTCTCGCTTGTATTGAGCGGGTGTCGGGGTATAGCAAGGAAAATATAGAGAGGGCTTTCGCGTTTGGTGCAATATTTTTTTTTCCTTGAAAGAGAGAAAAATCCCAGGGGTGTGTGTCTGCGAAAAAGAGCGTGTCAACCGGTCCTCCCTCTCCCACCACTCCCATCTCCTCCCCCCAGCCTGACCACAAACCACACAACAAACTTGGCAAAAGGCGGTGCGAGAGAGTAAGAGAGACGATATTCTTTTCTTTTTCCCCCTTTTTCTTTTTCTTCTTTCTGCTCTCTCTCCCTTCTTGAGAAACAGGAGGGTATATATCCTTTATCAATATCCTTGATAATCAAATGTCTAAACGCCGATCAGAGAGCCAACTGACTAGAGAACAATTCGACAAGATGAGCTCGAATGGTTTCAACTTCTCAGCGAATCGCGTAGGAAATGGAGTTGGGGGTGGTCCGGAAGACGTTACCGATCCTTCCATGATGGCAGATAGAGCTACTCTCTCTCATCGAAAGTAGGTTTTTTCTTTTCTTTTTTTCTTCTCCCCATCCATTCATTCCCTTTATCTCCTTATCTTCCCTCTTTTCGTCTTCGCTCCTTTTCGTCTCCCCCTGATCTCCTGTTTTACCCTCAACTTTTGTATCGCTGGATGGCGATGCTGATGAATATCTGTGTGGTTTAGAATAGCACCCCTGAAACGGGGCCGTGGTGGTGTCAGAGCAGGAGCCAGGACTGGAGGAGGTGACAATATTCCGAATCTTTTCTCCGGAGTAGCCGGGGGTGTGACATTCGGTGCCTCCAATGGAACGGTGCAACAACCACAACAGTCTTTCGGTGGGTTCGGATTTGGAGCGACAGGCAATAATAGTTCTACGTCTACCGGGTTTGGCGGGAGTTCTGCTGGAGGATCCTTCGAATTTGCGGCTAACAATAATAATGGGCAACAAGAGCAATCGAAGCCCAATCCCTTCGCATCTCTTGGCGCAAGCAGCAATGGGACTATGTTCCAGACAGCGGCCCAGCCTCAAGCTACATCTTTATTTGGCGGTAATTCATTTGGTTCCAACAACGCAAGTCAGACCTCTTCAGCAACCCCTGCTCCAAGCTTTGTCTTTGGAGCTACCAACAACAGCTCTACCCCCGCTCCTCCTGCAACGGAGAATTTTAATAAAACTCCTTCCTTTACTTTTGGTAGTGGAAATACCAGCACACCGACAATGTTTGGCGGCACAGGAGATAGCAGCAATAACAACAAGTCGTCGTTCACCTTTGGTACAAACAGCGGTGTAAGCGGAGCGGCTTCTCCGGTTGCTGCCCCTGCCGCTTTTGGCAGCTTTGGTTCCAACGCCGGCTCTTTGGCTCCTCTCTTTGGAAGCACCCCGAGCCCTGCCCCAGTTCTCGAGAAGACTCCCGAGCCGACTCCTGCCATCGCGGCTCCTCAGCCAACGTTTTCCTTCGGTGCCGCAACACCGGCCTCATCATCTACCGGAAACTCTTTGTTTTCAAAGCCCTCGGAACCGTTGTTCAAGCCCACCCCATCTCCCGAACCGCTGGCTTCAGGTAGTCTCTTTGGAGCACCTAAGCCATCGCCGAGCCCTGAGCCGTCGGCTGCAAGCCCTGGGCTGTTTGGGTCTCAAACTACTGCCTCTACTGGATCTGGTGGTCTGTTTAATTCTTCTGCTGCACCTGTTGTTAAACCGCCTACTTTTACTGGATTTGGTCCTCCTGCGCAACCGCCCACACCTAACGCAGATGAGAAGCCGCCGACGTTCTCGTGGGGCCCACCTAGTGAAGAGCCAAAGAAGGCCGAGGAAGCTCCCAATGCCCCATTTGGAGGGTTCGGTGCCCATACGATCGACCCCCAGCAGGAAGCGCCCGCTCCCAAGCCCTTCACTGGCTTTGGTCAAGGACCGGAGGAGCCTGCCAAGCCTTTGTTCGGATCCTCGGCTCCCTCGACAATTGGGTCAGGTCTTTTTGGGAAACCGGCTGAGAACAGGCAAGACACCCCGGCGCCTTCCACACCTAGTCTCTTCAACAGGCCGGCCGAGACCTCAACCCCTAGCTCCTTTGGTAAACCCACTGAGACTAAACAGGATACACCGGCAGTTTCCGCTGGTTTATTTGGAAAGCCTACTGGACCTTCAACTTCCAACTTTTTCGGTAAGCCGGCGGAAGCGAAGCAGGATACTCCTGTAACCGGGTTAAAGAAAGCGCCTACGTTCGAAGGTTCTCCAATTACTTTCGGGAAGAATTCCGTTTCTGCTTACGGTGGATCCGGTATTTCGCCGTTGTCTCCGGCACCCGTCAATCAGTTTGTTCCACCTGCTCCTCCTGCACCCAAGGCTGCTGAGCCGACTGTTTTCAGTGCGGCCAACGTTCGAACACCATCGCCTCCACTGCCATCAGATGCTACTTCATGGGCACCGGCGCAGCTCACGGAGTATTATAATCTCTACGGACTTCGCTCTTTGAACTATAGGTTTTTGGAAGCACTTATGAAGGCTGATCAATTTGGTGATTGGAGCTCTGCTTGCGAGATCTATGTTAGGGAGGCCTCGCGTATCAAGACTTGCCAGGAGAATGGGGAGAGGTATAAAGGGGCTTCTGGGGGGCATGCTAAGAGGGCGTTGACGGAGGGCGAGGACGGTGGAGGGAAGAGAAGGAAGGAAGAAGGTATTTAGCTTTTATTTTATTTTTGCTCCCTATTGTTCTTTAGCCTCGGCATTTCCCTTTTCATATATTCCGACAGAAAAACACTTGAGAGGTCGACATGATTGTTTTCCTATCTAAGGGTTGAGTTGGGTGCGAGGGTTTCGTGTCTTGTGTTTTTTTTGGTTCAGTCTTTTGGTGCTGCGCCCCGGGTTGGGGGCTGGGATAATTGCTGGTTCTTGGTGACTTCTCTATAACCGTGGGAAGGACATGATGGACGAAGCGACGGGTTACAGCCTTCTAGTACCTGGTCATCACCATTAGCAGCCAATCCAAACCAACCCTGGCCCAACTACCCATCCATCTCTGCACCCTGCCCTAGACAGTCTTGTCGAATATTTAGCATGTTACAACTGCCTTCATTCATCATTATCACCTGTTCCCCCTGAAATTCCAGCTCCCTTCCTTAAGATCGACGCGGTACCTTGTGTCAGCTCGCTCATTCTTTATTCTAACATCTTTTGCCTAATGCAACCTAGACTCGACTAAAAGATCGAATTTTTCGGATTCCCCCCTTGGTGTTAATGCCGAAAAGAAGGATTGGCAAAGCCTGTCCAGTGCACCGTTATTCGGATTCAAGCCGCCTTCCCTATCTGATGCGAAGTCGAGCTCTTCCTCGCACCCCGCGCCGCTGCCTACCGCGCCTCTTTTTGGGTTTAAGCCTCCGGAGGGTGGTGATGGCAACAATTTGTCGAACGGGCGTAAGCTGGCGTCGGGCCCGGTTCACGGGTTTAAGCCCCCCGGGGCACTTGGGGATAAGGGCGATAAGCCGAAGACAGGTGTGTTACTTGGGAATTCGCCTGTATTTTTGGGCAATGTTAACTTTGTTCCAGGTGGAAGCGTGTTTGATAGTCCCAGCGCGCCTGTCAATAACAGTGGCTTCGTGAATCCGTTCTCGAAGGTCAGCACAGACGACATTGTGGTTGAGGAGGATGATGACGATAATGTGGGTGCCAACAAGAAGGCTAGCAGTGGCAGAAGCCTTTTCGACCGGATATCAGAGCCACTCACGGATAAGAAAGAGGGTGGATTCTTTGGAAGTCCAAAAATTGGGTTCGGTGAACCATCCTTACTTGGTAAAAAGGTTGATGACGCCAACCCGAATAGCCTTTTTGGCAGTGTCAGCGAATCTGCTTCCGCTTCTTCTACCTCGGCCGCAACGCCTTCTCTCTTTGGCACCGCCACAACCAGCAAGCCAGAGGTCGGCTTTTCGTTTGGTGGCCTGAATAAGCCAGCAGGCTCGATATCCGTGCCCCCTTTGAACCCCAGTCTTCTCCGACCGACCTCAGCCCTGTCCCGTAATAGTAGTGACGGAAATACGACAAGCGCTGTATCCACTCCTGGTGCAACAGAAACTGATGCCTCGGAACCCAATGATAACGCTCATAATGCAAAGAACGACCTTGATCTCTCCGGCCCTGGTCCTGGAGAGGAGGACGAGGATTCGAAATACCAGATGAAAGCCCTTGTATATGAGTCCACCAAGGAGTCTTTCAAGAAGACCGGCTCGGGTACTCTCCGTGTACTCAAGAACCGTGAGAACTGTAAGGCACGTATTGTCGTCCGCACTGATATCGGAAAAGTCATCCTCAATGTCGGTCTCAATAAGTTGCTTAATTACACTGTTGTGGACGACAAGAAGAAGAATAGCATACGGATCCCAGAATTCCTGCCCGGCGGTTCAACGAGAACTTGGCTAGTGAGAGTAAAACTAGCAGAAGATGCGGCAAGATTGGCAACGGTTATGAACGAGGAGAAGTTATGAAGAATGCTCTACTGAGTTAGAGCGGTGTTTCTTTTCTGCTTGTCTTTTCTGTTTTCCTCCATCTCCTCTTTCCCCCCTGCAGCTAAATTTCCGTCCCCTTCCACAAAGGCTTTGCTCCTATTCCATAAAAATGTATTTCATCTTTTATATTTCATTTTTCTCCTCGGAAACCAACATGCATTCCGCCAATTCTTTGTTTTGTTTTCTTTTTTCTTTCTTTCTCTTTTTCTTTTACTGCAAATTCATCAATTGGATAAATGGGTTTTATCATTCCGTAGGGTTTTTGTTTTATTATTTTTTCTGGGAAAAAATCTAATTTCTGTTTTCCGTTCTTTTCTTTTCCCCATCTTCTACTCGAGTACTGAGCCGTGCATCATGTGTGTCTGTTTCTCTCCCCCTCTCTACCTGTGTGCGTGTCCGCGTGTGTATTTGTATATTAGTTAACCCCCCCTCTTTTATCCTTGCTTCTACTTGTGTTGCTCCCGTAGCATAATCCGGAGTATCGTATCGTATCGTAACAGTAGCCTTTTGTTGTTAACCCTATGATAGTACATCTTTTTTCCTTGTTTTTTTTCTCTCCTTTTTTCTCTTGTCCTATTTTTTCACGTGCTTGGTTTGAGGGTGAGCGCGAGGAAGGCGAGCGGGGAAATTGTGATAAGAAAAATTGGGAAATTAAAACGTCTGAACTCCTGTGAAACGAGTGAAACTCAGATGGTATTGTCATAGGAAGATAGACTAGGTGGTGCTCGAGTGCTTGAGTGATATCGTACCCATAGACTACCCGTAAAAGCACGGTAGCAGGGCAGGGACTTAACCCGAGTACCGAGAAGAGAACAATGGGATTGTGTCGTGAGGTTGGCTGTTAAATTAACCGACGTTCACATGTGTGAAATGGGTCGGCTGCCCGAGAGTCGGGAGCCTTCGATGGCTACGATACTTAAGAGGATCGCCCCCGTAGTTTGCTCTTTTCCTCCTCCTCCTCCTCGCCCTCCCCGCCCCTTGCCTTTCTGACGGACCGAGTGTATTTCCGCTACATTACCGAACTGGACGTGTCGTGCCCAGTAAATAACCCCATCCATCCATCCATACAAACCAAGCCTCGAATAACTGGGTAAAAAGCCGACAGTCATGACACTCGCATCTGGTTTTCCCTTCCCCTTCCACCTTTCCCAACTGGCCCTCTAACCACCCTCGCACTCACAGAAAACTTCCCCTCCTCCCCTGCTTTCGACCTGATCGCCGCCTCCCTCACCGCCCCCGCCGCCAAATCCGACGCACTCAAAAAAGGCAAAGCGATCTTTGCCTTCACCCTAACCAACAAGGCAAAAGAGACCGAGTCCTGGTACCTAGACCTCAAGACCACCGGCAGCGTCGGCAAAGGGCTAGCGCCCCAGGGTGAGAAGCCCGATGTTGTGCTGTCGCTCTCGGACGATGACTTTAAGGGATTGATTGATGGGAAGGCGGCGGCGCAGAAGCTGTTTATGGCGGGAAGATTGAAGATTAGGGGGGATGTTATGAAGGCTACAAGGGCTGAGGGGGTGTTGAAGAGCGCTAGGGCAGGGGCGAAGGCAAACTTGTAGGGGTGAGGGGGATGAATGGGACGATGTGTACTTTTAGAGTTGGAACGGGCGGCCTTACCAGCATTGGGCGGGATATATTGGCTGTTTGTTTCTTCCACCCGACCACCATGTATGGTGTTTTTCCTTTTTTTGTGACATGCTAGTGTTTCCGTCAACGATCAGAGCCATCTCAATCAAACATAGTACAATACAACACCCCCGGTAGGTAACAAGAATCATCGCCATTAACACAGTGGGTAAAACCTACTATCCCACTACCGCATACAGTAGACTACCGTAAATCCTTCCCCGCTATCACTGTGAGCCCGCGCATCCCGCAACCCTCTAGGCAACCCTCTAGACTTGTCCGTCATGAAGCACCCAAGATCTATCTTGGGTGTTCCCCACCATCCGTTTCCTACCCCCCAAACCGAAACCAAGGCCAATAAACCATCATATACCGCCCCGCCAGGTGCCGTTTTGCGCTTTCAGAGCAGCCAGAGAAATGCAAGAGCACATCCCAACACCCAGGGAGTAAATGCTACCTAGATAGTTCTCTACGTAGCCCTCCGTAATAAATGATTTAAGCATTATCGTATGGGTAATTGTTTTTTTTTTTTTTCCGAGCGCATAGTGAACTACAGTACACCGCTTCACATGCTACGACGGACTAGAAGAGCCACCACCATCACATCACAGGCTTACTCTGAAAACCGCCATCGATATACCTTAGATTTCGAAGAAGCGCTGGGTGTTTGGTGGATGCGCGATGGGGTGCAATGTGATGGTATAGTAATGCCGGTAGTGGAGAGTTGTTGTATTATGAATGTGGGGGAACACAGTCGTTAGTATGTTGAAGTATAAGGGCTACTGTATGATATATTATGTGTGAGTGTGGGCATACGGGTAGTCCTAAGTGTGGGTAGATAGATGACCGCCTGACATGCCCACAACTTTGTGCATATATATAGAGGTAGATCTCCACTCTCCGAATCTTAAGCTTTCCTCGATTTATACGACCGTCATTACACTTTCGTGGTCCGCTATCTGTCCACGTCTGTGTCCATCGTCACCTCCATCACGACCGAGCGATTCCTCACTTCTATCATAATGCTGGTGGGATTCGGAAGTAATTCTCGGGGAGGGGCGGTATAATGCCATGCGGTTTCTAGATGCGAATCTGTGTCTCGCTTGCGAGTTGGGTGGTGGGCTTGTTGGTGCCGGGCATGTGTTTGTTGTAATAGGTGTTGTCATGATTGAAGTTTTATTTTGCGTTCATTCGGGAGGGTGCTGTTTTAAGTTGTCTAGTCATGAGTGATCACTCCTGTAGGGATAGGGTTCGAACCGTAAGGAACGGTATGTTTATCAGAAAATACAATACATACAGTACTAGAAGCCCGCCTCGATCCTCAAGGGTCACCACCTGCCTGTATATTTTGAAGAGGAAACAAAATATTCTCTTAGGATTTGAAAGTTTAAGTGTAGTATATAGGAGTAAAGTGTTCTACCTTACATAGTAGCATATAAATTATATTTGTACCAGCAAGGGTAACAGTATTGGAGTAGTATGTTCATCATTGATACCTATTCAAAAGTGTTTGTAATTTTAATAAAAGATAAAAAAATCAAGACTCTGTAAATTCATAGCAGGTAGTCCTACTTTTTAGTACTGGATACATTAATAGGAAAACTTAGAATAGAAATTTCAATTTTGAGACTGTATGCAAAGTAGACGGGTAGGAATTACATAGCAGGCATGGACAAAATCTGCTGCTTTTACAAGAAGGTATGACAAGGTGAGAAAAGGAAAGAAGAAAAAAACTAAGGCCCACTCGGCTTGCCGCAAAAATTGCAATTTTTCCACTTTAATACTAATTTTCTTTTGCTATTTAGATATATTTAAATTGGGCCATACTTGGCTGGCCAGAAGAATTGTAATTTTTTAAAATTGTTTCTCAATTTTGTCAAATTGAAAATTTTATCAGGAATGAATGAGATATAGAGTAACTGAGTTCTTCAACGATAATGTACAATTGATATAGTGTAGAATATTGTAACAGGGGCTCTTTGTAGAAAGATGGATTATGAGGTTGTGAGCGTACCTTGAGGAATTCTTCTGGGAACAAATATAAGAAAATTTCAATGTCTCAGTAGTAGAGTTTGAAGAAATAAAACAGTAAAACTTAATATTGTTAATCCACAACTTTACTCAATTAAGTTCTGATCTCGAGAGCTAGTTGATTGCTAGAATAGAGTAGAACTCGCATATACTTAAGTAGATTTCATATACTGCCAGTTGCTTCCAATCACTACTCTGTGTTCACCAGCACCAAACTCCATTAAGCTGTCTAACTAACCTCCATGAGTCAGACTAAATATCCTCGGTAGTGAACTAGACTACTCTGTAGTTTGCTAATATTGTTAGACAGAGACAATCTGATTGACTTCAGAATTGTGTCAGCTAATTAAAATTCGTTTCTGTAGACAGAGATTGTCCAGGAAGGCTTGAATTCACTCGTTTCAATTATGACTACTAAGAGCGAAGTAAATTCGATAACAATATAATATTGTTTTTATGATTCTATCATACTTTAAGGTCTTTTCTCAGTTGCTTGATGATATCTAAAGTGTAGGAGGCACCTTGATATTTATATTCCACATCTTAGTTTTTGCGGACTACATCTATTTATTATGCAACTATGTACCTCTGTGAATATAACTTGCAATGTTGGGTATTTTTTAAATATGCAAACACCAGGAGACTGTGAAAATCATCACACTCTCTTCGGTAATTACAATATAACTAACTGGGAATCATACTATTCCCAATATTAATTATCTGATCATTTGAGTGAGCCGAGCGATTCTCTAGCCGGGTGGACAGCTGTGCTGATGGGAAGGGGATGTGAGAGTTGTTGTAATTGTGAAACAAAGTGTCGACAATAATCAAAGTAGATTGATGGTTTGTTTTGTTGACCTATGATCAACTGGTCAGGACGGGGGGAGAAGGGCGATACTTATACCTTTCTCCGAAGATGATGGTGGATGGGAGTCCATCGGGTGTGGAAGACGGGGGCGTGGGTTTGACCCTGAGCGCCCGTCGTGAGGCACGCAATAAAGTCGTGTGAGCCGAGCGAGCGAAGCGAGCGAGGCGATTCTCTAGCCGGGGGGACAGCTGTACTGATGGGAAGAGGACGTGAGAGTTGTTGTAATCGTGAAACAAAGTGTCGACAATAATCAAGGTAGATTGATCGTTTGTTTTGTTGACCTATGATCAACTGGTCAGGACGGGGGGAGAAGGGTGATACTTATACCTTTCCCCGTAGATGATGGTGGATGAAAGTCCATCGGGTGTGGAAGACGGGGGCGTGGGTTTGACCCTGAGCGCCCGTCGCGAGAGACGCAATAAAGTCGTCAAATCGCTAGTGGTGTGATGCGAAAAAATTGCGTCGCCGCTCGTGGGAGGGTGTGAGGCAATTTAGTTGTACGTCGGCGACCTCGTATTTCCAAGCGAGGTGTGGCACACCGATTTATCGGTGTGCATGCCGTCATGCATGCATCCTGCAAGTAAGCCGGAACCGGAAGGCTTGCCAGAATAGGTAGTCATCGTTCCGCATATGCGCGTACTAGGATCATCCCTACTAGGGCAATGCGCATGCATGCCTGCATGCGCATATGCACGAGCTCAACCGTGCATAGCCGGGGTGTGTACCGGATTAGTCTAGACAACTTCCAAAGCGGGTGAGCCGAGCGAGCGAAGCGAGCGAGGCGATTCTCTAGCCGGGCGGACAGCTGTGCTGATGGGAAGAGGACGTGAGAGTTGTTGTAATCGAGAAACAAAGTGTCGACAATAATCAAAAGAGATTGATCGTTTGTTTTGTTGACCTATGATCAACTGGTCAGGACGGGGGGAGAAGGGTGATACTTATACCTTTCCCCGTAGGTGATGGTGGATGAGAGTCCATCGGGTGTGGAAGGTGAGGGCGTGGGTTTGACCCTGAGCGCTCGTCGCGAGATACGCAATAAAGTCGTAAAATCGCTGGTGGTGTGATGCGAAAATCTGCATCGCCGCTCGAGAGAGGGTGTGAGGCAAATAGTTGTGGGTCGGCGACCTCGTATTGCAAGCGAGGTGTGGCACACCGATTTATCGGTGTGCATGCCGTCATGCATGCATCCTGCAAGTAAGCCGGAACCGGAAGGCTTGCCAAAATAGGTAGTCATCGTTCCGCATATGCGCGTACTAGGATTATCCCTACTAGGGCAACGCGCATGCATGCCTGCATGCGCATATGCACGAGCTCATCCGTGCATAGCCGAGGTGTGTACCGGATTAGTCTAGACAACTTCCAAAACGGGACACTTACCTAAAACGGAAATATTTCCTATTTCGGAAAGTGGGTACGACCTTCCTATTACGGAAGTGGCGCGCCAAGAGATTTCAGCCCCATGTACCAGCCACCACGTGACGCCATCACGTGCCCATGAGCCACCGCCACACGCCACCGCCACACCGCCACAACGCCACAGCTCAGCCACTCACGTGACTGCGCCACAACGCCACAGCGCCACACCGCCTAGCCACACTAGCCGGTTAGGGTTAGGGGTTCGGGTTAGGGTTCGGGTCAGGGTTAGCCGAGCGAGCGAAGCGAGCGAGGCGATTCTCTTGCCGGGCGGACAGCTGTGCTGATGGGAAGAGGACGTGAGAGTTGTTGTAATCGTGAAACAAAGTGTCGACAATAATCAAAGGAGATTGATCGTTTGTTTCGTTGACCTATGATCAACTCGTCAGGACGGGGGGAGAAGGGTGATACTTATACCTTTCCCCGTAGATGATGGCGGATGAAAGTCCATCGGGTGTGGAAGACGGGGGCGTGGGTTTGACCCTGAGCGCTCGTCGCGAGAAACGCAGTAAAGTCGTTAAGTCGCTAGTGGTGTGATGCGAAAATTTGCGCTCGCCGCTCGTGGGAGGGTGTGAGGCAAATAGTTGTGCGTCGGCGACCTCGTATTCCAAGCGAGGTGTGGCACACCGATTTATCGGTGTGCGTGCCGTCATGCATGCATCCTGCAAGTAAGCCGGAACCGGAAGGCTTGCCAGAATAGGTAGTCATCGTTCCGCATATGCGCGTACTAGGATCATCCCTACTAGGGCAACGGGCATGCATGCCTGCATGCGCATATGCACGAGCTCATCCGTGCATAGCCGAGGTGTGTACCGGATTAGTCTAGACAACTTCCAAATCGGGACACTTACCTAAAACGGAAATATTTCCTATTACGGAAAATTTCCTATTTCGGAAAGTGGGTACGACCTTCCTATTACGGAAGTGGCGCGCCAAGAGATTTCAGCCCCATGTACCAGCCACCACGTGATGCCATCACGTGCCCATGAGCCACCGCCACACGCCACCGCCACGCCGCCACAGTGCCACAGCTCAGCCACTCACGTGACTGCGCCACAACGCCACAGCGCCACACCGCCTAGCCACACTAGCCGGTTAGGGTTAGGGGTTCGGGTGAGCCGAGCGAGCGAAGCGAGCGAGGCGATTCTCTTGCCGGGCGGACAGCTGTGCTGATGGGAAGAGGACGTGAGAGTTGTTGTAATCGTGAAACAAAGTGTCGACAATAATCAAAAGAGATTGATCGTTTGTTTCGTTGACCTATGATCAACTCGTCAGGACGGGGGGAGAAGGGTGATACTTATACCTTTCCCCGTAGATGATGGTGGATGAAAGTCCATCGGGTGTGGAAGACGGGGGCGTGGGTTTGACCCTGAGCGCCCGTCGCGAGAAACGCAGTAAAGTCGTTAAATCGCTAGTGGTGTGATGCGAAAATTTGCGCTCGCCGCTCGTGGGAGGGTGTGAGGCAAATAGTTGTGCGTCGGCGACCTCGTATTCCAAGCGAGGTGTGGCACACCGATTTATCGGTGTGCGTGCCGTCATGCATGCATCCTGCAAGTAAGCCGGAACCGGAAGGCTTGCCAGAATAGGTAGTCATCGTTCCGCATATGCGCGTACTAGGATCATCCCTACTAGGACAACGCGCATGCATGCCTGCATGCGCATATGCACGAGCTCATCCGTGCATAGCCGAGGTGTGTACCGGATTAGTCTAGACAACTTCCAAATCGGGACACTTACCTAAAACGGAAATATTTCCTATTACGGAAAATTTCCTATTTCGGAAAGTGGGTACGACCTTCCTATTACGGAAGTGGCGCGCCAAGAGATTTCAGCCCCATGTACCAGCCACCACGTGATGCCATCACGTGCCCATGAGCCACCGCCACACGCCACCGCCACGCCGCCACAGTGCCACAGCTCAGCCACTCACGTGACTGCGCCACAACGCCACAGCGCCACACCGCCTAGCCACACTAGCCGGTTAGGGTTAGGGGTTCGGGTTAGGGTTCGGGTCAGGGTTAGGGTTCGGGTTAGGGTTAGGCTAGGGTCAGGATTTCACTCCATGGCCGAGCTGTTCTCTTACCAGAGATGGGTAGTAGTGACTGATACATGATGATGTAACGATTGGTGTCGTCTCCATCATACCTGAAGCTGCCGTCCGAACCAACCTAATGATTCGCCTCCAGTGAGGTAAAACGGACTTATAATCAGGCGGGGTAAACCGTGTTATGGATGTAGTTAACCACGTTAATGGTTAGGGTTAGGGTTAGGGTTAGGGTTAGGGTTAGGGTTAGGGTTAGGGTTAGGGTTAGGGTTAGGGTTAGGGTTAGGGTTAGGGTTAGGGTTAGGGTTAGGGTTAGGGTTAGGGTTAGGGGATCCCGCAAGTCCTATAAGTAG